>NW_026083217.1:0-94635 GCF_020184175.1 Aphis gossypii
ATATACAACATACGAGCTTATACTATAAGAATAGTAAGTTAGGTTAGGTAGGTACCTACATATTGTTACTTATATTATAGAAATAAGGTAAAGGTATATATTTTTTATACTTCATGAAGTAGAGCTATAGCAATGGATTTGCTACCTGTCGTTATATATAAACATTTATTTTTTAAACAGTCCAAGTCAATTAATTTTGAAAAATTATGATTATTGTTGTTAATATAAAATGATTTAATTAAGCAAGATGAAATGGGTTCTTGATACATATTACAATAATTTAATGGAGATACGATAAGCTGTATTTGCCCATTTGAATGTTTAATAATTTTTTTGACCTCTACTATTTCATTGTTTTTTAAAATAAAATATTTGTCTCTAATACTTTTTGAACTTACAACAAAATTTTTAAGAATTACTTTTTCATATAAATTTTTATCAATAGAGTCATCAGAATTAATTTCATTTTTCAGTATTGGATAGTTTAAAGGATTACAATGTGCTTGGATATTTACTTGTTCTATTATACGGTTGTAAGTATCTTGGAGGGGGTACCTGGAATTTTTACAACTCTTTTTAATAAACTGCAAATAATTTTCATATTTAAATGCACTAAATGTATCTAAGGCACCATGGATTAAAACAAAATCAGCCACATGTATTAGATTATGAACATTATAACCCACATATTCTTCACCATATAAATAAGAATAATCATGAACAAATTTATTTAATAAAGTTTTAGCTATAGAATTATGAGTATGACATGTTTCAGGACATATAAGAAGCCTGATGGCACAATGTAACAGCATGAAATGGTTGTAAAAGGATTGTTTTAATCGACCTCTAAGAACAACTGGCCCAATATACAGAACAAAAGTCCTAAATTCTGTTGCCTTCCAGAATTCAACTTCATCTAAAGACCTGGGTAGTCGATTAAATTCTGAAGGCATTAAAGGTTTTAAACTATCTAAAGGTTAGGTAACTAAACCTCTTCAGGCTTTAACAATCTAACAGGTTTTTTCCCTTTTGTCCAAAACGTTATTAATCTTTTTGTGACCCCTAAGCATATGTTATGCATATATTCTATAACAACTGTTTTAGTAATATCAATTGGTAAATCTTCTAATGGACTAGAGTCTTTGTGATAAAATTCATCTTGTTTAGTACGAAACGATTGATCTGTTCTCAAACTGGCATTCATATCTAAGTATGCCATTCGATTATTAATAAAACTACCTTCCACTATACAAGAATTGCAACCATGATATGCATTATGGCCTTTCACATTAAGCACAAATGCTTTGGCTGGTGCATCACATACTATCTGAGTAATTTTAAATTTAAAAACTTTATTATTAACAGATATTCCGTTTAAAAGAATTTCTTTAATTTCAGTTATAAAATAGTTCATAAGATCAAAGCTTGAATAAGGTTTCTTAAATTTTCCATGATATAGCCCAACTGGAAGAACATATTTTGATAAATGAAATATGTTCACAATGGATATGAGAATAGGCCAAAAGCTTGACTTAGAGCTGGCTGATAGTGGGACACCGTCAACATTAATTCCTAGCTCTAGTACAATATTACTATCTAAACAGTCAATATGCTTTGATAAAATTTTACATAACATAAATTCAATACCAATATGAATGTAATCTCCGGGGGGTACACTGATAATAGTATGGAAATTAGCTTTTGGTGTTTTCAATAATGTCCTGGCATCTTTTGGAAGATTCAGATTTTCAGACCTCAAAATTGTTAGAAGAGAATTCAAACAGTTGTGTGAAACATGGAATTTAGCTACCCATTTTTGTAGTTTAAGAATATTAGTCAGTATCATTAGTATCAATATTATCATTGTAATTCATGTTTATATTGCATTGATTATTGTCAGTTATAAATGTTTCAGATCCAGTTACAGAATACAGATTAATCTGTGGTTCTGTACAGTTATATAAATTTGTTGGTAGAATAACTGATGATATTGTTGACACTGGTACATCTACAACCTCGGAAACATCTTCTGGATTTTGATAACAGAATAAATTATGATTTTCTTTCTGATTGGTATTTTGCAAAAGCATAGTTACGTGGTTAGAGACATTGTTCTGTGTACGACGCAAAAAATGTCTTCTTGATAATGATTCATTATTTTTTCTCTTACGGATCTAAAGAAGTTAAATAAAAACATAATAAAAAAAGTTGTTTTTTACTATTATTTGAGAAAACGAACCAACAGCTTTAACAGTTTAGATAAAATTAAAATATACTAAAATAATTATGGTTATTAAGTTTTGATAAGTTTTGATAGTTGAATAATACTAGTAGGGTTTAAACTTAAAAGCAAAATAATGAAAATGTTTTATTTTATCACATTTTTGAAAATATTTGATTTTATTTCTTTCACCTTTAAGGTTTTAAAATGTATATTATAATTATCAATAGTTAAATAATAATTCAATCAAATATTATACTAAATAAAAACATTAAAAATTTTTTAAAAATTAGACAAATATAAATAAGCAGGTTAAAAACCTTTGTACTGATGTAACAAATAAAATAGTTAAATCTAAGGTATATCATAATAATGTAATAATAATTCTATACATAAAAATAAAAGAAAATATATAGTTTTTAATTAGACTTTAATTTTTTCTTCTTCTCTTTTTAATCTCTGTAAAGCATGGCGAAACCAGTCTTTGACATGGTTTTCAAAATCAGATTCTTTTGTCTGAAATGTGTTGATTGCTGTATCTAAAAGTCACATGAAACATAAAATAATTAAAATGATGCATCTTTTAAAAATAAAAATATTAATTTTATTAAATTACCTTTTATAATATTCACAATTTTTAAATTTTGTAATGCTTGATTTTGTCGAAAACCCGTCCATGAAAATTTTGTAGCGAGTTCGTTTGTAAATAGCTTGGTGAATACCCTTTTTACAAAATTTTTGACACACGTTCCACCTACTTGATTTATATAATAACTCTGAAATAAACAGAATATCGACAATGTATAATACTAGTATACCTTTAAGATAATAAATATGGAAAACATAAAATGTATTAAATTGATAAAAATGTTACCAATTGACGCTCAAATTTTTCCTCCGCCTTTAATCTTTCTTCCGCATTATTAATAGATTCAATTGTTTTGAATGGAAATAAAGAAAGAAACGCCTCATCATATAAATTGTTTGGGGGCTTACCACTATGCATTTTCATTTCTAATAACTCCAATTTTGCATCAATTCGTTTGAGTATTTCTAAAGTTAGCATTTGTAGTTCAAGCAATTTCTTATTTGTGTTATTTTCATTAGTGTTGTCTGAACTAATATCAATATTGTTCACTTCTAGAAAAACAAAAAAAAAAAAAAAATACAATTTTATTTATTCAATCTTTAAAATTATAACTACAATCAACTATAAATATTTACCAGGTGGCAAAAGTGTAGTATAAGTTGTTGTAGAATTAGTAAATGAAGTATTATCATACTGGCTAATCTGATTTAAATTACCTAAAAAAAATATTCATTCATTTATCACTTATATACTAACGGTAATTTTGTAAACGTTTATAACTTATTGTTTATCATGATAATGATGTTAAAAACATATTAATAATTTGTGACATTAAAAGTATTTAACAAAATCATCATTTATTTATTATAACCATGGCCATAAAGTGTATTATAATATAATGGCATGTAAAAACTTTTATGATAACATACCAAGTGACATAAGATTAGAAGTAGAATTTCCAGGACTAGGTTCTTGTACTGTATTATATTGTCTAGCTGCTGTATTTAAAGAACCTAAACAAATTAATTTATTTTATGAATCCACTATTAACAATTGTCATAAATTATTGTAATTTTTAATAAAAACTTACAAGAAATTATATTGCTGTTTGTTTTAGATATCTTAAATGGAGTTAATGGTAGACAATCATCAGATTCTATAAAATATAAAAAAAATATATCTATGTAGTTTAACACATTATAAAATATTATCAATATAGGTATATTAATTAAACAAAAATAATTAATTAATTTAAATGTAAAAATTGTATTTAACTATAGATTACTAATGAAATATAAAATTTTTGCTCTTTAATAAATAGAAAAACATACCATCACTATCAATGTTCTTGTCAATCACTATTTTTCGTTTTTTTTTTGTTATTGATGTTCTGTGGGGAGTTTTTTCTGATTCTGATGCTGAAGCAAACAGTTCTCTTTCTTTTGAAATAGCATCAGTATAATCATCTAAAATACATAAAAAATATATGATTCAAAATTGAATTCTTAAAAAACTAGAAATTAGGTAAAATAATAAGAAAAACACAATATCAAATTTATTATAACAAAATAGGTAGGTATACTAAATGTACTTACCGAAATATTCTGATACAATTGAAATTGAGTATGTTGGCCAATCATTTTCTGGTTCACATAATTTAAATATCAATGAAGTAACATTTCCTTTGTTAGGCCATTTACAAAAACACACGTTCCCACAAAAAATAATCCATTTTACCGGGACAACAGAATATTTATTTTCATTGGCAAAGTAACCAACAACCCACTGTAAAATAACATTTTTTTTGTAGGGAATTATTGTAGAGGCATATTAATTGGGATTCAACAAAATAAATGATTATTCAGCGATATAATGAGTTGATGAATAGCGGTGTGACATCATAGAGCCGACGACTGAGCAGCCGCCTATGTTTTACGTATAAAAGTAGTTTGATTTACACAATTATATTAATAACTTAAAATAGTAATTCAGAATTTTTTTTTTCATAGTCCTAAATATATTTATGTAAAATGTTTAGTTTGGTAAATCGTTATTGTGTGAAGCGAGGAACTTTTACATATACAAAATAGGCATATTACAATTTACAATTCTATATTTCTTAATATCTCTTAAAGTAATATTTTTTTTTCATCGGAATTTCACCAAATATTTTCATATACTATATAGTCACAGCTACAATAGTTTAACATTTAGAATAAATTTAAAGAATTTTTTTTTAGTATCAAGTTCAATTAAGTATATAATAGGTTACCAATGAAAAAGTAAAATTGCCTACAAGTTGCAAGTTTTAACATATATAAATAGGTACTTATAGTTATAGTATTATAAAACAAAATTACCTGTTTAGAATAGGAGTTGTCCATCTTATTTGTCACTTGCACAACAAAATGAAAACTTGGTAGTTGGTAGTGAATATAACAGAAGACGCAGATATAAAACTGTATTACACTTATAACCAAGCTTGTGGAAAATATTTATAAAATTAAACGAACAGATGATCATACACAATATTATTTTAAACGATTTAGACGGACCGAGCTAATAACACTGGCGTAGTATCGGGTTTACTGTTAGTCTGCGTTTAAATTAAGTTTTGTGATTTCTCGATGGTTATCCCAACGAGCTTTCTGACGACTAATCAATTGTGGCTTTTATTTTTTTTATTTTTAGATTATGATGCGATTATCTCATTGTTTCTTCCCAGTTCACCAACAACCGGATTTTCTAGCGAAAACCCAAGTTTATTTTATAAAGCTTGTATGTCCATATAATATATGAAAAAAAATATTTATATACCTACAGAGTATCGGCGAACTGGGAAAACACCTATATCACATCGATGAAATATTAAGTTATCTGTGAGATATTGCATTCGAATAAATGCATTATTGCTATAAATGAGTAATCGATACGACTTCGCATACAATAATACTCATAGTAGTCGAATATTTATTTCTATATGTTATTACAATTATAAAATAATTTATATCGCATAGAAATCACTTTGTGACATCTCGGAGAATATAATAATTAACATATTTTTTTTTAACATCTATTGGAAATCACATAGTAGTAATTATGTGATGTCACATTTGAGACATAAAAATACAATCTCTGAGATGTTAAAATCACCTTTATGCACATAGGGACATCACTTTTATAGAATTTATCGTGTTTAAATGTACAGCTTTTTCTGATCGATGGATTGCATACTTTGGTTCATAGCTTCGTTTTTCAAACCCTAATAAAGGCGCTATTGCATTAATTATCTTAAACATAATTTTACCATTTCGTTTTATGTACGATCTAAAATCATTAGGATTAACTGAAATATAAACTATTAAATTTGTATCATATTCTTCATTATAGGATTTTACTTGTTTCATAACTTCACGATTAATATTTTTAATTTCATAACACCCCGTTTTTAGTGTAATAAAATATATATTTTCACCATTAT
Organism: Aphis gossypii; assembly: GCF_020184175.1. Taxonomy (NCBI): domain Eukaryota; kingdom Metazoa; phylum Arthropoda; class Insecta; order Hemiptera; family Aphididae; genus Aphis; species Aphis gossypii. The sequence goes on from NW_026083217.1 coordinate 6,292, forward strand.
CATTATTATTTATTACTCGTATCGCAAATTTGTTATTAGATGAATTTATATTTGGAAATAAATTGAACTTTTGTAAACATAACAAAGCTATCTCAGAGTCATCATAAACGTTTAGGGGTGGGAAATAATTTGAAGATAACATGGTCTCATTCCCAGTTAACTTATTGTGATTGATTCATACATTGTAAGAAATCAAGACATAAATGACCACAATTAAATGAATTAAAATCTTGATAATTTGAAGAGTTATACAGGGTGATTTTTTTTATCAAACAACACTCATTATTTCCAAAAGTATTCATTTTTTTGAAAATATTTTTTTACATAGTTTCTAATCGTTAAAAAAAAACAACGCTTTTATAAAAAAATTATATTTTTAAATATTTTTTATCCTTATAATTTTTTAAGTTTTTTACTATTTTGATTGACAACATAGATTTTTAATTTCATATTCCAAAGTAGAATAATTCGATACATAAAAATCAAATTAAGGGTGAGTAGTTTAAGTATAACTCATAAACTACTCACCCAAAATTCGATTTTTATGTATCGAATTACTCAGAAAATTATTCTGCTTTGGAATATGAAATTAAAAATCTATGTTGTCATTCAAAACAGTAAAAAACTTAAAAAATTATAAGGATAAAAAATATTAAAAATATATTTTTTTATAAAAACGTTGTTTTTTTAACAATTAAAAACTATGTAAAAAGATATTTTCAAAAACATGAATACTTTTGGAAATAATGAGTGTTGTTTGATAAAAAAATCACCCTGTATAATGTTTTATTTGCTTGTATATTTGATTTTATTTAATTTGTATTTATTCTAGCTTCATATGTTGTACATTTAATTGATCTATGTTTTGTATGATTAAAATTATAAATAATTTTTGATATCCTGTTATACCAATTCCATGTACCTATTGCAGTAAAATGTTTGTATATATTATGTTTTAGAGTTTGTGTAACACGTTCTCCAATTGAACACTTGATAACGATAAACGTATTATAATGTCTAATTTTATTTTTTTTCATTAACTGTTGAAATTGATTATTATAAAATTCTGTACCATTATCTGTTTCTTATAATTTTGGATTAGCTTGTTTTAATATATTAAACATACCTTTTGTACATTATTTTCCTGTTTTATTTTTCAATGATTCTACCCATACATATTTCGTGTATGTATCTATAACAACTAAAATATACTTAAAACAAAGATTTAGTTTAGAATGAGATTGCATATCCATTAAATCAGCTAGCCAAAGGTTGAAAGGTCATCTTTAAATCGTGTTATTATACTACATCTTGGGAATACTTTTCTTGCAGGTCGATGTAGCTCCTTAGCTAAACCCTCTAATGCAGACATTAAACTATAATATTCCTTTCACGTAATTCTTTGTAACAATAAATGATTAACACCGTTTTTCTTGAATTATTGTTCATAAAATTGTTATTCTCTTTATTACAATTAAATTTATTAAGTAATACATTATTTTCTTTTTATTAACGTATGCCATAAAAATATGATTTGACATATAAAAAAACATATAACAAGGATGAAGTTTTTAATGTTTTAATATTCTTTACTGAGTTGACTCACAATGCCGTAGTAAGTGTGTTGGATTGGCGAACTCTGCGGTGGTTTCCTACAATTTTCCTTAATATGTTCGGCGGTCTGACGGCGGCCGTGGCAGTCTTGTGTCGTATCACACGGACGGCGGTGGATAGCGGTTGTGGCAGTCTCGCGGCGTATCGTACTACGGGCGGCGGACGGCGGACGGCGGCTGTACCGGCGAATACTGTGGGCTCACTCGTCTGCTTTAGTCTGAACCAAAATAGTTTTGGTTCCTAAAACAGAGGAGTGAGTAAAAGAACGAAACGGCGGTCGAGAGGCGAATCGTGAGCGTCGAAATTCACTTTACCGGGACCAGTCACCTGTTTGAACCATTCGTAGATGGTTCCAGGTAGACCGTTTGTCGCCGGTAGAGTGAATCGGAACGGAAACTGTGTCGTCTTTCGGTGTTATTCGGGTATATTTGCAGACGAGTCTGACACCCTCTGGGTTATAGAATGCGCCGATGATGCTTGTGGTTTTCTGTGGTATCTGATGGTACAGTTCTCGCAGAGCACGCTGTAGTTATGATAGTACATAGCTAAGGTGATGCTGAGTGTACCTGTACCATCAGATTATTGCTAAATGTTAACTTTAATCTGTTGATCTTGCGAGTCCGATGCGAGCCAAAGTATGGCACGGCGTTCACGCTATCTAGTGTGAGCGCCTGGCACATACTTTGGTCATCGCATCGGAAATTGGTATCCGTGTGGTCCACTAGCGGCGCGTCGGTGCGTGGTGACATCGCCCGTACATCAGATTACTGTTCATTTTGTACACCGTACGCGCTGGTCACCGAATTATGCGCGCTATTGTGCGGATAGTAAAAATGGTCTCGTTACATCTTCTATAATAGATATGATTTCAATATTTACACCAGTATTACCAGCATTTTGGGACGATGTTAAAAGATTTAATCTAACAAATAATTCATTTGGATCATCATAATACACTAATTGTTATGAGGTATTACATCTTTATATAAACCAGATCCTTTATTAACTGACGGTGATAAACTAAATTTAAATAGCTGATCAGTTGGGGGTTCTTCAAATTTAGAACTAATCACTGAAGAAGAAAAATCAAATGGTTCATTTGATATGGTTGTATTATTAATAATGTTTCTTCGTTTTGCGCCTGAGCTAGATAAAAAGTTATCAAATTCTTTTAATTTTAATTGAGAAGGAGTTTTAAATTTTGTGTTATTTATTTTCAATACTTCCTCAATTAATTGTTTTTCATCAATTTTCATTCGATCATATAGAGGTTTTACAACGTTCGTGGGGTTTTAGGTTTCCCGACTGCCTATAAATAAACTTTACTTGTTTTTAGAATATTATAATATGATTCCATATCTAAAGATCATAAATATCATATAATAAAGACCAAAGTCCTTTAGTCCAAGGGTTGTAATTATCAAGCAAGCGTAAGTTACCATGATCAAAAGTGACAGGAATATCTGATATTTTAAGTTGATTATTAACCGAATCATAATGCATGCCATACAATTTATCATACCGTTGTAATTTAGGATTAGAAATTAAAAAAATTTCGAACGATGAATTTGATTCGTTTTTGCTATCTCCATCACTAGTGATCAAGGTATCTTTTTTTTTAGTAGTGTCAGAAATAAATGAAGTGTTTTTTTCTGGAATTGAAGTCAATGGTTTGAGTAAAGGTATAAATGTTTCGCGAAAATTGTTATCAGAATCTATAACACCACGCTTTATGTTCATTATTTTACGTTTGATATTTTTTTTTTGATAATATCAAATTTTTTAACAAAATGTTATCTTTATTTATTGAGAATAATGAACTTAATATACCTGTTTCATTCAACTAAAGATAATACTATGTAGATTTTGTCTATATTACAACTATATTTATATACTTATTTTTATTTTTTAATGAAAGTATAAAAGCCACATATGTATCTAACTTCATTCATTTCACGTATTTTATCAATAACCATAAATCCGTAATCACTATGATTATTCATTATTGAAATGAGAAATTTTCCGAAATTCTGAGAAATCCATATCCGCTGATGAATGATCATTGAATACATGTTTTAAATTTGTATCATCCTGTTTTAGAATTATTAAGAAATTTGAATTATCTCTTACCAGTTGTTTCGGAATTTTAGAATATGTTTGTGCTAAATGGAATACAGAGCTAGCACCTGAATGTCTACACATTCCGAAATATTCTCTTATTATCGACTGCGGGACCACATAAAACATCATCGAAAATTATTATAGAATACTTTTTAATTAAATTTGGTTTTACAACTTTATCAGCGTCTGAAAATATAAAAATGTTAGCACCTTTTATATCATCTTGTTAGCACCAGTAGTTTTATTATTATTATTTTATCACTATGTTATTGTAAGGGTCGAGGCACTGTGTGCCCTGGATTGGTCACACTGCGCCTCGTGCCCACAGTACGGCACGGACCGCGCGGGCGGCCCGTCATACACAGTCTCGTTTTTGCAAAGGTCCGGCGACACCGTCTTCGCCGCCGCGTACCTCCGTGCAACCGTTTGTGAAGTACTTAATAAATTGAATCAGTTCGAATATATTATTATACTTTGTTACTAAATCCTGACTAATCTCCTTTCTGAAATTAACGTCGCTATCATTTCAGAAGTGGGATACGCCGCACGCCCACAACACGCGTTTTCCGAGTGCGCCAACGACTACGAAATCCCGCAATCGTGATCCGTTTTGTCACGAGGTTTCGGTTTGCCGTGTCGTATTAACTGTGTGCGACTCCGGGAAAACCCGATTACGTAACGTACGGACGTTATCTCGTTCCGCCGCCGCCGTTTTCGTTCGTGTAGTGCGAGTGCGTCCGTCCGTCGTTCGTGCGAGTGCGTACGCCGCTCCGGTTGTTTATCTGCTGTAGCCGAGATAGTGCGATTGCAAACCGTTTTGTTTATCACATGTTCCGTGTTGATAACGTTTGTTATTATTGTTGGGGTGATATTCGAATATGGTTAACACAGAATCAGAACCACAACAAACGCCGCCAATCGTTATCAAAGCCCCGACCTACAATGAACTTGTCGAATTAGCAGCCAATTTACAAGCTCGTTTGGCTATTTTGGAAGGGCAACAGAATGTTACACCGACTAACCCGCTGGTCACCAATTCCACAACAACGCCAAACGTTCCGAGTTGTGCCGACTTCCGCTTGCTGCCCGATCTTAATCGCTCGGTGCCGATCTTCACCGGGCATGAGACAAGCATTGCTGCCGAGGATTGGCTGGGTTCGGTGGACGCCCTTGCGACTATTAACAATTGGCCAGTACAATACCGCCTCCAGTTTGTCAAATCGAATTTGACGACTGCCGCCCGAGGCTGGTTTATGACAGAAGGATTTCGCGACTGGGCCGAGTTTATGAAAAAGTTCCGCGCTACGTTCGTTCGGACTCTGCGAATGTCCGACCGTTGGAATATAATGAATGAACGTCGCCAAGCTGAGGATGAACACATCGCCGACTACTTCTACGACAAACTACAGCTCTGCCAGGCCTTAAGTCTGAGTTTCATCGAGGTCCGTGAACAGATTATTGCGGGCATCCGCTCACAGGAACTCGCCACTTACGCTATGAGTAGGACGCACACGGCCAGTTCTGAGCTGCTAGCCGATTTACGTGAATGTGAGCGCTTGAATGAAATGCGCTGGAGGCAATTCCCGACGCCACCGAAAGCCGCACCCGTTGCAAAACCGAGTAGGGTCGGTGGCCAAAATACTAATTATAATCGACGTGGCACCGATAAAGGTACGGCGTCGTCAGACTCTCAACAGAGTTCACCAGTTGTTGCAACGGCACCCCGAGGTCCGTCTTCCACGGTTCGGTGTTATAATTGTGGTGGTACGGGTCACATAGCGAGAGACTGCCCTAAACCACGGAAGCCGTGCTCCGGATGTAAGTCCACTTCTCATTCACGTGGCCAGTGTACTGTCGTACCCCGCACGTCCGCAACAACAGCAGAAACTATGTGTGCCGAGCTGGTACAAACGTTACCTAATACTAATGCCTTTATTAAAACTGTATACTTCAACGAACACCAGACCACCTGCCTCATCGACTCTGGTTCGTCGCATGTGTTGGTGCGGGCCGGTCTGGCCGACCGCGCGGGTGTCACGATGTGTCGGACTACTCGACCAGTGTACACGGTCGGTGCTATGGATCAACCGAGTGTGGTAACTCTTGGCGAGACCACCGCGAGCATCACGATTGATGGAGCGCACGCCGAGGACCACCCCGTCTGTGTAGTCAGCGATGATTCAATACCAGTCGATGTATTAGTGGGTCGCACGTGGCTGGACCTCCCACACGTGAATTATTATAAGAGAGGTAACGAATTTGTCATCGAGGCTATCGGCGCGATATGCCCCTCCGTTACTACCGAGATCGTCGCGAGTGAGTGTTCCGATATACATACGGCGTTAGTGGACGTGGAGAAGCTCGTACCGTCGCCTTTGGTAGAGCAAGATGTCAAAATAGACGTGAACGTCCCGTTCGACGAACGTACAAAGTTGTTGACGCTGCTGAACGAGTATCGGCAGGTATTTGCCAAGTCCTTGACGGAGCTGGGTTGTACTGACGTGCTCCACATGGACATCGTGGAGGCGCCCGGGAGCGAGCCCGTCCGCCAGCGGCCTTACCGCACCTCTCCGTCCGACCGTCGTATTATTACTCAAATCCTGGATGAATGGAGAGCTGCCGGAATAATCTCGGACTCCACGTCTCCGTACGCCAGTCCGGTTTTGCTGGTAAACAAGGGTACGGGCGAGAAGCGGTTGTGTGTTGACTACCGGCGTTTAAATCAACAGACAGTGGACCAACCGTATCCAATGCCGGAGATTGACGAACTGCTCAGTCACCTCGCGGAGGGGAAACTATTTTCCACGTTGGATCTCGCGAACGGATTTTTACAAATACCACTTAGTGACGAAGCGAAAGAAAAGACTGCTTTTGTCACCGAGGAGACTACAGCGAAATTTGAACGTATGCCCTTTGGATTGAAAGGGGCGCCGGGCATGTTTCAAAAGACAATGAATCTTGTGTTTAAGGAGTTAAAAGACGCCGGTGATATATATATATATCTGGACGATATTATTATTCCGTCTCAAGACTGGGAACACATGCTCCATGTGATGCGGCTTGTTTTTGAATCCCTACGTTCAGCGAAACTCACACTCAAGCCGGCCAAATGTACTTTTGGCGCCCGTCAGCTGGATTTTCTCGGTTTTACGATATCGAGCGGTGAGATTCGACCCGGTCCTAAGGTGAGCGTTATTAAAAGTTTTCCGCCGCCGCGGGACGTCCATGAAGTACGTAGATTCCTAGGTTTGGCGGGTTACTTCCGGCGGTTTATCGTTAATTATGCCAAGTTAGCCGCTCCACTAACTTCGCTCACCGGTAAAAACGCGCTATTCTGTTGGGCCGAATCACAACAGAATTCTTTTGACGCGCTTAAAGAGTTGTTGTGCCGGGAGCCGGTAGTTTGCATGTTCGATCCAAAAGCGCCCGTTACTCAGGTGCATACTGATGCGAGCTCGGTGGCACTGTCCGGTATACTTTTACAGGGCTCAACCAGTACAGATTTACATATGGTATATGCAGTCAGTAAAAAGACCACCGACGCGGAGTCAAGATATCATAGCAGTCGCCTGGAACTGTTCGCAGTAATTTGGTCTTTAAACCGGCTGCGCCCGTACCTACTTGGACTACACTTTACTGTGGTCACTGATTGCCAGTCGCTGATATATCTAAATTTGCATAAGACCGTAAACCCGCAGATAGCTCGTTGGTTCGAGACTGTGCAGCAATTCGACTTTGACATCAAATTCCGGCCAGGCACGCGGATGGCTCATGTGGACGCGCTGAGTCGAGTGGAGCCACCGTCCACTGGAGTCCCTGATATCTCCGTCGACGCCGAACTTGTCGAACGATTGAACGTGTTCGTTGCCATGTCCGCGACCGACCGGGTGCGTTTCATGCAGCAGGCGGATAGCGCCTCTAAAGAGCTGATTGAGTTGATCACGCGATCCGGCACACTCACCGATCATGAGAAACGTATCGTCGAGCTGTACGAGGTACATGACGGCATCTTATATCGAAGATACGCAGATCGTCCGTTACTTGTCGTCCCCAGAGCTATGAGAAAGGGGATAGTTATCGGAGCCCATGACTATAGTGGTCATTTCTCACAGGACCGCACGGTGGCGAAGATAACCCAGGACTTCTGGTTCACCGGGTTGAAACGATACGTCCGACAACACATACAAATGTGTTTAGATTGTTTGACCCACAAACGGCCAGCCGGCAAGAAACCGGGACTCCTCCACCCTATTCCGGCAGGAAGACGACCGTTTGAAGTGGTTCATGTCGATCATCTAGGACCCTTCGAAACTAGTTCAACAGGCAACCGATATATATTAGTTTTGGTTGACAATATGACAAAGTATACGCATCTGTACGCGAGCCGATCCACTGATGCCGCTGGTGTCGTAAGACGTTTAATTAAGTTCTGTGATACACGTGGAGTACCACGCCGTATTATCAGCGATCGAGGTACTTGTTTTACCAGTAGGTCATTTGAAGATTTCTGTCGACAACGAGGGATCAGCCACTCCCTTAATTCCACCCGGCACCCGCAGGCTAACGGGCAAGTGGAAAGGGCAAACAGAACGATTTTACCACTCCTTAGCATGATGACCGGTGATCAACAACGTTGGGACACTCATCTGACGGAAATCGAACGGCACCTCAACTCGGCGGTGAACAAATCAAGTAGCAAGTCACCCTTCGAACTCTTACATGGGTACAGCCCACGGTATCACGGTGGCGTCATGTTCAATCACAGCCGCACGCGCGATGATTGGACGGACCCACATGAGCTCCAAGATAGTGCACGATCCATGATCGCACAAAGTCAGTCGCGTATGAAGGCCTCTTACGATAAGCGTCACCATCAAGGGGTGAAATATGACGTAGGGGAGGTCGTTGTGATGTTGCGACAACCGCGGCCCGACCAAAACTCCAAGCTGCAAGCAAAATATCGGGAACGACCCTTGCAGGTCGTGGAAGTGTTGCCGGGTGACACGTACAGAGTGGCGGAACTGGCCACCGATGGTCGCGAGGTGTATGCGACGACGGCCCACGTGGCACAACTAAAGTCCTGGAAAATTCTTCGTGAGGTTGAAGAGGACCCACCAGACAATGTCCGACTCGAGGTCGAGATTGAAGATGACCCACCAGACAATGTCCGACACGAGGTCGAGGTTGAAGAGGACCCACCAGACAATGTCCGACAGGAGGTCGAGGGGATCACCCGGCCCAGTCGCGTCAGGAGGCGTCCTGTTCGTTTCAAGGACTATCAGCTGGATGAGTTATAGGTTTATCTTGAGGGAGGTTGTTAAAGATAAAGGTTGTTTTTAAGTCTGTTGTATAATTATTTAAAATGTTCGTTTTTTTTTATACATATATAATATATATAAATTATTTTTTTTGTAGAATTGCTATGTTAAAGTTATTTTGTTACACTGTCGTAAAACTGTTTGTTATTTCGGTTGCTTGGGATCGAGGGCGATCCCACAGGCCAGGAAAGGCCGAATGTTAGCACCAGTAGTTTTATTATTATTATTTTATCACTATGTTATTGTAAGGGTCGAGGCACTGTGTGCCCTGGATTGGTCACACTGCGCCTCGTGCTCACAGTACGGCACGGACCGCGCGGGCGGCCCGTCATACACAGTCTCGTTTTTGCAAAGGTCCGGCGACACCGTCTTCGCCGCCGCGTACCTCCGTGCAACCGTTTGTGAAGTACTTAATAAATTGAATCAGTTCGAATATATTATTATACTTTGTTACTAAATCCTGACTAATCTCCTTTCTGAAATTAACGTCGCTATCAATCTATTATTTTTTTTAATAAAACATATTTTTCTTCATTAGAAGTTTTTGAGTATAAATAAATATTTTCAAATCTTATTCCATTTTCATGAGTGATTAGAGTATACATTATATTTGTTTTACCTGAACCACTAGGACCGACTATAATTGCACGTATAGTATCAGGTAATAACGGTCTATGTCTTGACGTTTTTTTATTATTTGCGTATCAACGTTTAAAATATCTAATTTATCTTTCTGCTCAATCAAATCCATTTTTTTTCTTATAAATACTCTGGATTTTTAAATTTATAACCAGTGAAAGATAGTGTGCTCGACCTTTAAGTAGAAGTCAAATAAGACTGGTGAAGGTTTTATAAACTTCTTTATTAATACTGAAATAAAGTATGATGAAGGCTGAACAGAAAATAGGTATGAATTACAAAGGTAAACATAAAAGTGTGAAAAAATCAAAAAAAAGAACACTAGCTGCAAAAAAAGGAAAGGTTAAGAAAAATCCTAATGGTAAAAGACTGATTTTAACACCGGGTCAGTCAGGAGGTACGATTCCCTTAATACCTATTTTTGCAGGGTTATCGGCACTTGGTGGCTTAATGTCAGGTGGTGCTAGTGTAAACAATGCAATTCAAAATTCAAAAAGAAAGAAAGGTGGTGGATTAGATTTAAAAAATAAAAAAATAAAGGATCAAGAAAAAAAAACTGATGTAAACGCTACCTAACAGATCACTTACGTCACTTACGAAACATTATAAAATACGTTGTAAAGTTTAAAATCAGTCATTTCCGAGGAGTCTTTTCACGTAACGACTTACCTAAAAAACTATAAACAGTTGAATGTGGTATTTTAAACTTAGACGTATCTTCAGGTGATGGAAGTCATTGGGTAGCGTTTTATAAAATTAAAGATAAGATTGTATATTTTGATAATTTCGGTGATATACCTCCACCGATTGAATTACAAAAATATTTTAAAGGAAACAAAATTATATAGGTATGTATAAACCAAAATTTAAAATTAATGATAAATTAAGAATATCAAAATATAAGCATATATTTAGTAAAGGATATACACCGAATTGGACAACAGAAATGTTCACAGTTTCAAAAATTTTACATACAAAACCAATAACTTATCAGCTAAAGCAGAGGTTCCCAACCCGTGGTACGCGTACCACTAGTGGTACGTGGAAAGCTCGTAGGTGGTACGCAAAGAAATTTTGTGATTTTTATGAGCTCACCACCCATTCCATATCGCCCACACACGTCTTGTTCGTACCATAGGTGTGCCAGCGCTCCGAAAGCTAGCGACTTTATCTCATTAACATAACATTGGAGTTGATAATGAAATAACGAATTAAAAGCTTTATTAGGTTCATTCAAAATCTATTTTAGTATAATTATATTATTATAGTTATTTTTCATTAAACTAATTATATATTATTATATTTTAATATATTTTATAGTCCTTAATAGACTATAAAAATATAATCATCGAAAATGAGGTAAATGTTTAACTGAAAACATATTTAATGTTGAAAATTTGGTTATAAAATGGCAGTTCAGTTGTTGTATATACCTCAGTATACTTCACTAATATATTACACTAGTAAGACCTATCAAGGCAGACTTACAGTTAATATATAGATATTACAAATGGTGAAGGGGCGAGCAGAAAACAAGATGAAAACTGAACAGAGTGCTGATAAAAGATCGAAGAGGCAATCAGGGGAGAAGTTGAACATGGTAACTTTACAGAATGTAATAAACGACTATGATGTAATCAATATAATCTTTTATCGAGATGTCTTAAAAACAAAATTACTATACTTACGAAAACAGTTTATTAATTACGGGGTTAAATATATAAATTATACACATCCTTTAACACAATTAAAATTATCAACTGAACATATTAAAGAATTTAAACCTAATCAAAATTATCGATTATCACATTTATATAATTCCAATATGTTAATCGAAATTCAAAGATTATTACATCTGAATAAAAGTATAGCATTTAAATTTTGCAAAACGTTAGTGACATTATCATTAACTATGTTATGCGATATTAATTTAATTGAAAATTTGATTGATAATAATTTTCAAGAAAAAGGTCGTATATATGGGGTTATTAATCGATGTACATGTTGTTCATTTTATCATGATATCAATATATCATTTATACTGAAAACTTTGTAAAAGATTTAAAATGGCGTTATCCATTGTTAACTATTCAACAATGTGAACAAATGGTACTTTCCTGTTATACAAGACTACTGCTATTATCGCGACTACCACCCAAGACTACCTCCGTTATCGCGACTACCGCTGTTTTTTTATAAAACATCACAATCCTGTTATCTAAGACTACCTTATTTTTATTAAGAGAACGTCGTACATGCAGGGCGATCTTCTTAATAAATTTTTTTTTTAATCTGTAGGTATTGTGATGATGGCCACATATGAATTGTATTTGTACATAAAGAAAATGAAAATATTGAAATCATTTGTACTATATTTTTCACAGCACACGCTAGAGGAGCACAGCCAGACTTGGCGTAAATGTATATGTTAATAAATTATAAATACAAAAAAAATATAATAATTAAAAATTATGGCCACATATTCAAATTATATAATATATAAAAAAAGCAAATAATATTAGTGTCGTCACCAAACACGATCAAAAATAGTAAAATGATATTATATAATATAAAATATAAAATGTTAAAATGATAAATCTACAAATAAAATAGTAAAAAATGATGGCCACGTAGGTATACAAATTATACATTATACATATGTACAAAAAAAAAAATAATAATATTAGTGTAATGGTGGAAATTGAGTTTTTATTGTTTTTAAAATTTCTGTGAATTTAATTCCTTGATTTTCTTTTATGTTTTGTCTCCACATGAATTCCGCCAAGTATGATTTTAGATGATGACGCACTGTGCCACGATGTTTTTTGTTTTGCCATTTCGCTGATCCCCAAAGACGTTCTACACTTTGAGTATGTGCTCCACTTTGAGGATCTACAAAATTTTTGCTGTGGTTCACTGTCAAATGTTTATAACCAGCTTTTACAAGTTCGTTAGAGTTGTATCCCCGCCAACAATCAGAATAAATTGTTGTTCCCTTTTTTGTATTCAATAATATCGCATTTAAGAGAGTAGACGTAGTACGATCAGGAACTTGAACCAAAAAACATTCTTTAGATTCACGACATAGTCCTCCAAAAATCCATTGTTGCGGTAGTATTCTACCTGCATTATTTTTTCGCTTGGAAAATAAGCTTTCGTCTATTTCAACAATTTTACCACGTCCTCCAATTTTTCCTTGGTTTCTTGCCTCAATACTAAGTACACAAACTTCTCGCAAATAGTTATTCCAGTCTATTACTGTATTTTTATTTATTTTTAAATTTTGTTCGCACCATTTTATAGAAGTCGATTCTTCAGTCCAAGCAAAAATGAATCGAATAACAGTAACAAATGGAAGACGACTGTGTTCAAACCAAGTGTTATTTCGGACACTTACCTTTTTTTGGCAATTTTTTACATTGCATTTCCAAAATATTACTTTCCCAAAATACAATTTTGCGTCATAACCATTCTTGCAGGTTCTTTGAGAATGTAAAATCCCGTATTCCTGAAGCAGCCTTACTGCTTCCTCTTCGGTTTGAGGTAGAGACCACACGTCCATATCCAAATTAATGTAACGAAAAATACTTGAAATACGACAGTCACAATTGTTATATCGGTACTGATTTGTTAAAGTTCCGGCGTAGTGAGTGAAAACTTAATAGCCCCGCCACTCAGGTTTGTTATCGCTTCGCCATCCATACGTATAACAATGAATACTTCGTACAAATAATCTAATAATTTGGCGGAAAAAACGTACCATTATTACTATAAAATACCTATTATAGTCCGTCATTTGTTCGTGTTTAAAATGAATTTTTAACCTAACCTATGGATATCGTTCAGCTAATTGTGGTAGTCGCGAAAATAGCTGTAGTCTCGTATAACAGGAAAGTATCATTTTGGTAGTCTTAGGTAACAGGATTGTGATGTTGTCGAAAAACAAGGTAGTCTCGTATAACAGGAAAGTACCGAAAAATATATAATAATTTTAAACATTGTCAATATTTTTAGTGTAATAGAATACCTATACCATAAGATTTTACGATTATATAATAAGTTTTATAGAAATTGTTATAAATAAAATAGTTGTAATAAATGTATACATATTTCTTTAATAAAGTATTATTGTTGTACACTTCGATAATATAATAAATATATTTTTCCACTTCAGTTTACGTTATATTATTTCATTTAAGTATATATTTTATATATTTATATGTACTATATTTTTCATATAATATATGTTATTAATCAGTTCCTAACCTTCCATGAAGTAAAATTAACTATTCTATACCTGATTTTCAATACCAACATATTATTATATTTTTAACTAAAATATCATATTGAGTATATCGGAATTTAACTATATAAATAATACTATATTAAATCATAAATTGGATTTGACTACAATATTTATTAATTAATATATTGTATTATGATTTTATCATGCCTGTTTAATATATGATCCACGATATATGTGTTTTATTTAAAATACACCTTGGAATAAATATCATACAACTTTATTGATGATTACCTACACGTTATGAGCTAGAACGAATATAAAACACAATTATGTACCCATGGTATAATAACGAGCTTGAGAAACGATTAACTGATATATTTAGTAAACTACCTATGTGCATTAATTATATGATACATTAGAAATGATAGTCTAATATTGCTACCTATTGAAAACATATGAAATAAATTCCACGGTAAAATTATTTATATTATTTATTCATTACAAGGTTTATGGTGTATGGCGATAGTTATTTAAGTAATAATAACATTTTGAATTGCTAAAATATTTCATATCTACTTACCACTTTAAAATAAGATTAATACAGTTAAAACAACTAGCTAGGCTGTTTAAACAATGATATATTATTGTAGGTATATTTATTTTAATTTATAAAGTAGAGAAATTTTGAGCATATCGTGTAATTTAATACTATACTTAATATTATTTCTGTTGCCGCCCGGAATGCAACAATATTAGTAGTAGCGCATTATATAAGCCACTTATTATATAGGTCAACGGCCTATATTTGTCACCGGCCGATCACACACACACACACACAAACACTCGCATGCCGTCCGCTATATTTGTTTTACTTTTTCTATTGTATTTATGTTATCTTCGTTTGTTAATTATTGTTATATTATTTCGTCGATTGTGAATTATTATATAACATTATAATGTATAGAAATAACGCGATCACGGAATTGTCCGTCGGCTGTATAATATTATAATGAAGTTAGTCTTCTCTCCAGCGTTAACGGAATAACGCCCTCGTCGTGCGCTAATCGCCGCGTTGTTTATTATTATATCATACGTTATATGTTGTGGCGCGAATCGCCACTTATTTTATTATATTGCAGGCGCAAATCGCCACTTATTTTATTATATTACAGGCGCAAATCGCCACTTGTTATTTATATTATATTACAGGCGCAAATCGCCATTCTTTATACCTAAAATTATTTGTTACCTACCTATATCGTTTATTTTTTAGTGTATTATATTTAAATTGTTTCGTGTGTGTGTGTGTGTGCAATTATTATATAGGTGTTTTTAGGTAGCGGCTGGCCAGCAGTGCACCGACAATTCTGTGAGTTATTATTACTATTATTTTTTATACATTATTATTTTATTATTGGCTGTGCCAAACTGGCAATTTAATTTATTATATTTTATATTGTTGAGCCACAAGGGCTATATTATTATTATATTTTTACGTGTTGGGCCAGAAGGGCCGTAATTATTATCTCTTTGTTTATCAAATTATTATTTTATATTTACATGTTGCTGTGAATTTTTACATATACTTATATCAATTATTATCCTAATACAGCAACGCCAGTTACCACATTTTGTTTACCATTTTATTATATTATTAGTTACCCCTTTTCCTTTAGTATTAAGTACACACACCCACAATCATACACACTTACACACACCACTGCACACTAGCACTCTTTGGTCTTGCTCGGCGACCCCGTCCACTTCCTTAGAGTCGCTATACCTACACGCACACATTTACACAGGTCGGTCGGTGTGCAGCGCGCAGCGCACGAATTATTTTGGTGACCGGGCGCGCGTATTAGCTTTATATGCTCCCGGCCCGTACAATTTCAATAAATTAAAATATAATGAATCATCTATTATAATAATAGCTTATAATATTAGGTATGGGATAGTATATGATAATATTTTAAACTAAGAGATGAAATTTAACCATTTACTATAAAAATATTTCCATTTATTTTAAGTAGTTAAATATATAATGTTTTAATTTATTTACTATATACATAGTATATATCATGTGGACCTGTGTTTGTTATGCTTGTTGCGATTACATGTAGGTATATGAGGGGGGAGAGAGAGTGATAAAATAGAACGTTATTTTTTATTTATCATACATACTAAGTATGATAATTATTTTGATCATAATGCCTAATATAATTTAAAACGAAATAAAGAAAAATATATAACAAGAAAAATTGTTTGATATTCCTAATAAAAGACATAACGATATTCATTTATGTACTGTGTAGTATAAGTTTGGAGACATAGGTACTGACTGATTATTGATAATTGTAGGATTATTGATTTCTGATATAGGTAAATGAAAATACGAAAATATAATGAATAATTTATTATAATAATAGTTTGCTATGTTATGTATAATATAATGTAATATATGATAATATAGATGAAATATGAAAGTGTACGTGACACTTTCATTTTTCACTTCTATAAAAGATAATGAGACCTTATCAATAATTACTTATTTATGTTGTATATTATATTATTAATCGGCTACTAACTATCGATGAACTAAAATTAATTAATACACCATTTCAAAATGTTTGTATTCTATACATGATTTTAAATATAAGTTTATTATATGTTTTTAACTAAATCGTATCGAGTATATTGCATTTGACTACTTTTAATTTTCGGGGGAAGGGGTAGTAGCATGTAGTATTGTAGTGGTTAGGAATGGATGGTAGGGGGTTTGGCCGGACAGGTAGTGGAATGGAGGGGAGGGGCAAGGCCAAGCACGTTCACAATAGGCATGGAGGGGAGGGGGCACGGCAGCGATAGTCATGGCACGCGCACGATAGAGAGGGCGGGGTAATGGGATCCGCGAGATTTTCGGGGGGGGGGGCACAGTACCGACTAAAACATGCTACTCTAACTTTTTTCCTTTTTCGGATCGAATTAATTGAATTTTATTTTCCATGTTAGTAGAATAAAAAAGTATGTTCTGACCGCTGATCCAGCTGATATAGCTGAACCACCGCCGCCATATCCACTACGTAACCAATAACAATTTTATGTTGTCGCCAGTTATCAGAAATCACTGTTATCAAATGCTTATTAAATGTTATCATATATTATTTTAATAACGTGAAGAAAAAAATGTACAAAAAATCTGGTTTTAGAGTTGAACCGTATACCCCCGTTTTAATTGAAGACGCCTCTACTCTAACTCCATTGATAATTGTAATCAAAACTATTATTGGCGATTTTGAGATGGGCGTGGCTTATGAGCAACGAGGTAACCGTCGCGTCGATGACAGTGCTTAAATAGTATATCTAAAATCTACAGCCGTGGTGACCAGGGACCCAATTCTTGAAATGCTTTAACAATTGTGCGACATATTTGTCGCATGCGTTATAATGATAAAATTATCGAATACGACTAAAGTATATCGAATTCGAGTAACTAGAGGTATTCTTGAACTAGTATCGATAAACTTTTATCTTTTATCGAGTGCGATAAATTGTCTCGCATAAACCACTGCGGTAACAACAATAAATACATTATTCTAACCTCAAACTGTAAAAATGATAAAAAAATATTGTTAAAAAATTGTATAATGTATTAATTTACTACTTACCATCTAAGAGTAATAAAACTTATATTATATAATTAGTAATCACTACGGTCTTAATTAATAATTACTACGATCGTACTAATCTATTAAATAGGTAGTACTTTTTTGATTTGTTTTGTTTTCTTGGTATTTAACGTTAGGTATTACAAATAGGTTACTAATTACTATATACTTGGGTACTTCCTATAATGAGTGTACTACATCCAATCATGAATGACAAGAAACTTAAAAGCCGGCCTACTAAGGGCCAAATGAAAATGCTAGTTGAGTTAATAGCACTTAATCAGGAACTTATGTCTGGGAAATTCACAGCATGTTTTACTCAAAGAGTTGCAAAAGAAATGTGGGAGGAAATAGCATGTAAACTCAACGCCTTACCAGGCGCCGATAAATCGTGGGACAAATGGAAAAAGGTAATTATTATTTAGTTTGGTTGCCCTAAGATTTTCATCTTATAGGTAACACTAAGTCAATTGTAGGCATTAGTCTAATAAATAATTTACATGGTCATTATTATTTTAATATAATATAAATGTTGTTTGGTTAATATACGCCACATTAGTCATACTTTAAATCTTTATAATAATGTATATAAACTTATATCTAAGGTAAATAAATTTATTATATATATATTTTTTTTTTTTGGTACCTATGGTTATTTTTATTTAAAGTAATTATTATTATTATTTAAGAACAATTTTTAAAATAAAAATCTATAAACTATAAATTATATACTATTATACCTAATGGCTAATACCTAAACTTCCAATGTAGCTTGCTGTTTAATATTATAGAACACTACATTTTGTAGATTAAATATTGAAATATTTTCAGTTAAATACTTTAAAACATTACACTCTTTCATTAAATATTGTAATTATTTCAATTAGGCATGGCAAGATACAAAAAATACGGCAAAAACCAAGGCTGCAGCTATCCAACGCCATAGCCGTGGAACTAGAGGCGGTCCACCTTGTAATATACCGAAGTGCAATCTGATGCAATAGCACAAATAAGTGAGGTTGCTATTACTGGACATAAGACGAGCCATGAGTCAATTGTTGAAATGTCATTTAATAACAACACTACAAATGTTAACGGTAAATAACTGAAAAAATATTTTATTTTGTAAAAAATATTTTTATAATTATTAAAAATGTGTAGATAGTCAATTAATTGTTGATGAAAATATCGAAGTCATCATGGGAGATGATGATTATTGTAAGTATTTTGTATAATAGTCAATTTATTTATATAATTATTAATTTTAAAATATCAAATAATTCCAATTGCTTGTACCTGTGATTTATAGCATTCAATTGTCTGGAAAGTGAAGTTAAAGAAACTTTTGAGACTTCTTATGTACAACCAAATCAAATTTCTGCCAATGATCTAAGTATAACTAAGCAACAATTTTATTTTGTTTTTGACTAATTAATATGTATACCTATTAATTACATGTTTTGTAGCTGGCATCGAAATTTCTGGATCTAAATCTCAAAAATCTTCTTTTTACCAGCCACAAAAACAAAAAAGTTCTCAAAATCCTAGTAAGAATTTATATTTATTATATTTTTTATTTTATTATTTTCATTGATACATGAATACGGTACTTCAGAGGATATTATAAGAAACTTTCACTAGGCAAAATTATGAAATATAATTTTGTGCAGTGCCAGATCTTTATAGTTAGGGCTTAAAACAAAAATTAGATTCCAAAAAGTATCAAACAAAGCATAACATTACAATTGTGTTCCTTAGTATACTAGTTAAAATATCCACTGTATGGTAGTAAAGATAGATCACTGATATAGGTAATTAAACATTATATAAAAGAAGTATTATTTTTTAAAATAATTTTATATATATTTAATATTATTATATTAACTCACATATCTATTATATGATATATTTTTTTATAAAACTTCATAATTTTTTAACCCAGTACATATTATAGTGAAAACTATACAGTAAAAATGTGCCAATAAAAAAGCTTTATATTTCAAATTTATTTGGTATTTTTTTTTTTTTTTGTAATATTTTAAAGTGCGTATACTGACACTAACATATTTTATATTTGTAAACATGTTCATAACTTACAGAACTAAGCAAACTCAAATTTGTGGACACAAATTCAGCAACACAAAGACTTGGAGATCTTGCCGAAAAAAAAATTGAAATTAAGGAGGCATATTATTTGGAGAAATTAAGAATAATGCAGGATCCAAGTCACACCTTAAAAAATATTTTGTTACATCTTATAGGTACAAGTAACAATACTAATCAATCGCAAGACTGACATTTTTTAAACTATTACTCATTTTATTTTATTTTCATTTATATATTTTTTTGTATGCAAGACTGCCATTTATTAAACTATTACCAATTTTATTTTATTTTAAATTATACATTTATTTGTATACATGAGGCAAGGTAGCTGTGTTTTAGATTTAAGTACAATTATTTTTTTAATATTTAATTATAATTATTATTGGTTATATTGTAATAATAATTAATACTCGACCAATTGCAAGACTGCCATTTATTAAAAATTTACATACAGTTAATTATCCTTGTAGTAAATTTCGATTTTGTAGAAACTAGAAACCCTACTATACGGTCCCGTTGTCTTCTTCCTAACATCAAATTTCTATTGCGGTTATCATTCACGTGTTCATTGAGTGGTTCTTGATTTTGATACATTCCCAAATCAAAATCTTCTAGAGTTTCATCTATTATTTCAGCAATATTGTGCTCGATACACATGTTGTGTAGAACAATGCATGCATTAATTATAGCAGTGGCTTTTTCTGGCTTATAATGGAGTACTCTGTCCTTCAAAAGACACCTACGCGTGATTTAAAAGTACCAATGGTATTACCAACACAATAAATAAAACTTAAGTAAATATTGATTTGTTACCTAAACCGCATTTTTACTTTTTAGGACTCCGTTGCATCTTTCTATTACACTCCTTACATGCATTTGGTTTTTGTTATAATTTTCTTCAGCTGCTGTTGTTGGTTGAGCAATTGGCGTCAGGAGCCATGGGCGTAGAGGATAACCAGAATCGCCTATTAAAATATATAAAAAAAGTTTGTAATTATACTTAAAATATACATATTGTTCTAATTAATTTTTTGTCAACTGCCTGTATCAAATAACAAAGTTGTGAGAAATTTAATAATATATATCTCTTCCTAGTAGGTACACAAATTATTATGGTTAGCTAGTATTATTAAATAAAACTTACCTAATAAAAAGTAGTCACTATAATTATGTGCATGTAATTCTTCAAGCATGATTGAAACATTGCTGTTGTTCCATATGTGAACATCATGAGTACTTCCGGGAAACAGTGCGTTTACGTTCAATATTTTTAGATTTGAATCACATAGGTACCTATATTTAAAAAGTGAAGAAGTGTGTAGTTACTTTGGAAACATAATTTATGATTTACTTGTAATTTTATAATAGTAGGAAATTCTACTTACTAGCTGAACATTAATTGAATGGTAACTCTCGCGGTTGACATACATATATTCTGGATATTGATTTTCAACAAGATTCAAATTTTTTGAAGGAGATACAATAGCTACGTGGGTACAATCTAAGCAGCCTATTACACTAGCAAATCCAGTTTTTTTATAAAACCTTCACAGTTTTAACAAAATTAGTTTCAAACAGCACATAATATTTTATAATGTACATTTTTAATTTAACATATTATATTACTCGTTACGGACTTCATCAAGCTCTTGAATATTGCTAGGAAATTTTACCCTAGTGTTAAAAATTTCGGGTTGGTTTAAAGCAGCAACTACTTTTTTTACACATCTACATACAGATGACTGTGACAAATTCATTAGTCGACTATTTCCAACTGACGTTTGATATGACCCAGTAGCAAAAAAATTTAAAGCTACTAAAACCTAAAAAAAAGAATATTATTAGCCTTTAGAGTACAAAGGACAATAAAGATCAAATCCAATTAAGCGCTCACACAAATACTTTTTTTCCGAATCCCATATATTTTAATGTGGGTATCGTTAACTTAAATTAAAAATTTGAATGTACACTAAACTAGATAAATAAAAATACATTTTTACTTTACTTTTGTTTGAATATCGATAGAGGATAATTGGCTATCAACAACAATGTATGGTTTTAATAAATTAATTAAATACTGTGTTATTTCTTTTGATAGTCGAAAATTCTTAATGAATAGTCTATCAGTCAACGCAAAAGCATCGTAAGTTGGTCTTTGAAAATTGTTTCTTGCGTAATTCATTTGTTCATTGATGTTGACGAAATATGCCATGAAATCAAAATCCATTGCACGTAAATTATTTTTTCTATGGGTAGAGTCGTCAGTCGTGTACTTATTAGGATTTAGGAAAACGTGTAGTTTCTAAATATTATTTTGTTTCATATAATCATATCAAAATTTCGTCCTCCGCGAAAAGCCCGCGGAAAAGGAAAACAATTTTCGTGATTAAACAATATTATTATGCGACAAAAGTTTTATCACCCTTCAAGACCCAGTCGACAAATTGTCGAATGATTTTTGTTCGATAAAATTTTTTCACTTTTTGAGAATAACATTTTTTTTAATTCGTGCGACAAACGTGTTTATCGAATACGACAAACTGTCAAATGATTTCAAGAATTGGGTCCCAGCTAACGACTAATCACAACTAATCACGATCACGATAATACTTACGTATAGGTACTTAGGTCTTAGGCATAAAATAATTAGCATAAACTGTTTATTATCTACATCTGTGACACAGAATAATAATTGTTATGTTAACTGTTTTAACAATTTACACTTGCTTCAGTTTTTATCAAATTGTTCTTTTATCTTTTTTTTTTACTATTATTATTTTTTCGTTCAAAAGTTAAATGTTAAGTGTAAACGTGTAGTCATAGAATGGTGTAGTCAGGTAGTCACAATGGATATCGATAATAGTGTTACAACATTTACTCCAAAAAAAAATAAATCCAAAAGATTTTGTTGCGTTTATGGTTGTAATTCACTCGCTCGAAGAAATTCTGAAGTTAGATTTGTAACATTTCCTAAAGAACATAAAATTAGTAGACGAAAACAATGGATTCATGCTTTGAGAATGGGTTAAAAAATGACTAAGTCAATGTCGATTTGTTCTCTTCACTTTAAAAGAGATGATTACATAAATGCAGGTAGATAATAAAAAAAATGTTATACACATATTATGTTTAATTACCTACATACAAATTAAGTTTTATAAATTGTTATCTTAGATTTATCTTCAAAGAAGCGTTACCTAAAACGAAATGTTGTTCCATCTTGTAATCTACCAAAACTCAAACAAATATCTACACCTGAAAATACTTCATTGTCAAGATTAGAACGAGCCAAAAAGAGAAATGAAAATATCGTTAAACGTTGTTTAAATTTTGATGAACAGATAGTTGAAAATGGTGAAGTCAATAAAAATGATATTTCTGAAAATAGTTTATGTAATGCATAACAAGTAAATGTATAAGAAATGATATTGGAATCCAGGTGACAAGTGGTGATTTAGTATTTTTATTTTCCACACTAATAAACAGTGATAAAAAACTAAATATTTTAACGAGTCTCCATTCTTTTACTCTTCTTGATTCCATAGTAGATTCTATTAACATTTTAAAAACGAAACCAACAAATAGTTTTTAATTACGATCAACAAAAGACTGTGTTATTTTGACCTTTATGAAGTTAAAACAAAATTTATCATATTCTGTATTAGCAATTTTATTTCAATGTAGCAATTCAAATTGTAAAAAACTTATAACTGAAACAATTTGTCTATTATCAGTTATTTTAAAACCAATGATTCCATGGCCAACAAAAAATGAAATTTTGTGTAATTTACCAAAATGTTTAAACAATTTTGAAAGTACTAGAATTATTATATATTGTATTGAAATACCTATTGTGAAACTTAAGTCTCTCTGCTTCAATTATTACTTATTCAAATTACAAATCAACATACACAGCTAAATTTATGACCTGTGTTACACCAGCTGGTATAATTTCATTTATCAGCCAAGGATATGGAGGGCGTGCATCTGATAAATTTATTTTTGAAAACAGTAATGTAATTGATTTACTAGATGAAAATGATGCTATTATGGCAGATAAAGGATTTCTCATCAATTCATTGTGCGCAAAAAACATGTTATCGATGTCTCAATACTGTGGTAAGAAGGAATTTTATGCAGGATATTTGGCAAAATATATGTTTATAAAGCGATGCCGAGCATTTCAGTTGGATCAATTGTAACAATTTTTCAAACACGTAGGTATTCTTTACGATTCAAACAATGAAGAACACGGTTATGAAGTGGGTGATGCAGCTAATGACGACGACGACGACGACGACAACAACGACGAGGACGACGACGATGATGACAATAACGAAGATTATATAGAGTGATATAAATATATAAACCTTAAATTAGTTATTTTAATTAAGAATAAATTATTAATAAAAACGTAAAAAAGTGCAAAAAATTTTTTCCAGGGCATCAGAATTGAACCCGGGACCTTTGGGATCGTACGTGATTCTTTTACCACTACGCCACAAAAACAAATTATTAGGGTAGCGAATATATTGGCTATTTAAACAAAATATGTAATTTTTAAAGTGCTATAACTTAAAAACTAATGATTAGCCCCAATTTATTTTGCACCATCGTTTTTAGAATGTCAAAATACATGGGTTTCAAAAAAAAAAATTGTCAAAAATTAGGGGGTCCGGTAAAATAGAAATATACCAAAAAATAATAATAATATTTACTTTTATAAGTTTTATTTACTAGTACAAATTCTATGTAACATATTATTGAAAAATGTTTGTTTTAATGTAGTTAACATCTTTTTAAAAACACTTCATCTCTTTTAACATGTATAATGAATATGCTGTCATTATATGATGAATACAAACAAAAATCAGTTGTATCCAGGTTGAGTAAAAACATACCAAGTTGTACTTGGCTATAATAGGCATGTTTTTGTTTTAATGAGTACATTTTTTTATTGTATTTGTTTTTCCATTATAAGGACATTTGATTTCTAAAAGTTTTATTGGCTTCTCTTTCTCAAATACTACACCATCAGCTGAATACCCTAACCAATAATTATTTTCGCAAATTATTAACTTTGGTTCTAAAATGGTACAGTTCAAATTTACACTAGAATATAATTTATTTTCCCTAGGTTTATTGATAATGCCATGTTCAACATATTTATTTGAAAAATAGTCATTATTAAAGTACTTTAAACATTTTTTACTCCAATCTGGGTTATTATTAAATGAGTAAGTGTATAAAGCATAGCACCGTGAGCCTGTTATTCTGAATTTTCTTTCATTATCCCATTCACATCTAGATAAACTACTCTTGTAACAAATTTCTATCACATCAACACAGCTAATACTATTATATTCTTTATGACAGCAATATCTTAGAGCACCATAAGTAAAATCAATATATTTATCATAATGTTGTGAGCGATTTAGTATTGAACTTTTTTTTTAAAGTCTGATGTAATAACACAATCATTTTTTTGATGTGTAAACATCTATGCTATCGATTTGTAGTACGACCTTCTTGGGGAATCGAGCGTCAGGCGTAAGTCATGTAGATGTGACTGCTTGAGTGTGTGTGTGTAAGGCTATTGCGCGCGGTCTTCGCGCAGGCTACCCAACATACGGGTGGGCGATGGCGGACGTCACGGGCGGAGTGGGGTGGCAACACCGATTCATTATTATTATTAATATTATTTATTATTCTCGTTTACGTATACGCGCGAAACCGTGTTTGTATCGTATAATAATATTAATATACACTACTCGTTTTGTGCGTCGTCGTGGTGTCTGTACGAGATATTACAATATTACGAGATATTGAGTAACTCAAACATTACTGTGGTTTATCAATTGAAAAGGTTACTTTTAATTTAATTTAATTAATAATTTTAATTTTAAAACAACGTTAATGCTAAAAAAATCAAAATGTTATTATTTCTTTTATCCATAAAATTGCAGCTGTATAATACACAGGGACTGAGACCGGACCGAAAAAACCGGTTACAGAACCTAAAACCTTGTATAAATTAAAGAACCGAAAATAACCGTAACTTTTATTTTACATTTTTAAAAGACCCTAACCAAAACCGAAACCCTTATATAAAATCGAAAAAATACCGGTAATTAGGGTTTTTATCGGTTTTCAATTATCTAGTGAAGTAGAAATAGGTTAGGACATAATTTAGATTTTACAAACAAGAATTATATTTTATACTTTTATAGTTTTATAATACACAGTAGGTACCTACGTACGTAATGCTATATTTTGACGCCGACTGCGTCGCCCGTATATCCGCGACAATGATGACGGCCGACGTGCGACGATGACGGATAATTATTTCTACTGACACAACTCACAAGTTACTTTTTCTATTGAAATAATGACACTGTGTTTATGTTTAATATAATATTATTACACAGTTCACATAACATGTATCACATTATATTATATTATATTTATCATTATTTTACTCGACATTCAGTCGTTAACGCAGTTTCACACCACACACAGCAATCTATCTGTGAGTTGTGACAAGTTCATATTAAATATTAATTATGGGCCGTACAAAACTACAAAACTACACTAGACGGTGTATTCTTGCGATTTTTAAATGTTAGAAAATCAGAAATTTATGTATCTTATTTCAGCTACCATAAATAAATAATTACATGTATAAGAGATATTGAAGAAATATAAATTTTAAAGAGAACGCGATCTTGTATGATTATACAAATTCCCAATCAAACCATGACATTATATTCCCCAATCAAAGTCGTATTACAGCTAAGATGTTTACACATCATTCGTGAGTACAAAGGCGCACTCACATGCTTTTTTTTTATTTTTATTTTCGTTTTCATTTTAAAAATATGTTTAAATGCGTGCAGTGCCCGTAGGTATTCAGTGCTAGACGTAATTTGGTTGCCCACCAAAAAAAGCATGAGGGAGTTTGTTTTCCGTGTACTGTTTATGCATTAACATTCACTTATAAAACTGGTTTAAACAAACACCTGAAAAGAAAACATGGTATCGTACCAGGTCTTCGCCAACCCTATGCGCAGCTCGACCGACTGGCTGCACCGATCGATGCTCAACTAGGCCTGTGCCGATATATCGATTAATCGTTTTTTGTACGCGATAGTATCGATTAATCGATATAATTTAGAAATAAATATATATCGATTAATCAGATACATCGATATAATCGGATATATCGATACATTGATAAGAAAACTGATAACTGATAGCACATTATTTCCATTATTTCTGACCGAGTGTAACACTAAACAGTCGTTACTCGTTTATCGTTATTCATCGTTATTCGTGTTAATACCATGAGTGAAGTGTGGCAAGTTTTTGATAAAAGCATGTGTGGTCAGAGAGCTATATGCAGCATTTGTAATAAGTCTTATGCTAACTCAGGTACAAATACGACCAATTTATGGTCTCACTTAAAATCTAGACACGGAAGAAAATATTTAGAACTGGACCATATGAGAAGAGGCCTATCGTTTATTAACGTTAGTGCAAATAAGTAAGTTTTCCGCAATTCATTACTTATTGATCAAATTATATTTACTGTCGTCTTGATTTATTTTTATTTCATTATAAGTTTGTGTGGATAACAGCTCTTAGTATTAGTCCATTACAATAACTCCAAAGAAAATTATGTTGTTTTAATTAATTATGGTTTGATTTAGTAAAATTGTTATAAATTTATGAACAATTTTTTACAGTCCTCAAGAAGATGCAAATATAGATTTAGATAGTACGAACATTAATCAAAATGAAAATAATGTTCACATAAACTCACAAAATCCATCTACAAGTAAATTAGTTTTGAAGCAACCGTTATTACCTAAAACAAAAAAAGGTAATGAAATCAGTAATCAAAGCTTGATGTCTTCATTCACTTTAACAAAGGCATCACAAACAAAAATTGATGCAGCATTAGCATATTTTATTGCTGTAGACATGATGCCTTACAATATTGTAGCCATAGAAGGGTTTAAACTCTATACAAAGGCTCTAAATTCAAGCTACAATATTCCAAGTAGAAAGACTATCACTGATTCTAAAATACCAAAACTATATAATGAAACAAAAACCAACATTGAGTCCATTATTAATAACACTTATTTTTTGTCATTCACAACTGATTGTTGGACATCTGGATCGAACAAACCATTTTTGGCTTTAACTGGTCATTTCATTGATAGTAAATATGATTTAGGTAAATTGATTTATTAATAATATTTTAATTTTAAATTTATTATTCAATTAACTATTATTCATCTTATTAAATCCTGTTACAGGTTCTGTATGCTTAGGGTGTGTAGAATTATCAGATGATCACACTGGGGAAAACATGGCTGATACGCTGCAGTTAATACTATTGGATTATCATTTATCTGTTCCAAGTAATAATGTGTGTGCTTTCACAACTGATTATGGAGCAAACATATTAAAGGCTATTCAAAATTTGAGAGTTCCACATGTACCCTGCTTTGGCCATGCTTTTAACACTGCTGTCGGTAATATTTTCAAACTTGAAGACATACAAATTGTTATACACAAAGTACAAAATATTCAAAATATTTTCTCATATAGTTGGCAAGCAACTAGAGAGTTGGAAATTGAACAAGAGCGTTTTTCTTTAAAAAAATTAAATTACCATCATACTCTAAAACTAGATGGTGGTCATTACTAGATTTAATAATAGTAGTATTAGATCAAGAACTAGGATTATCTAGTTTTCTGAAAACTTATAAAAAAGGACATTACAAAAAGTTAATTTTGTCGGACGAAGAAATTGATGTTTTAAAATGCATAACTACAGTTTTAAAACCAGTACGTGAAATAACGGACCATTTGGCTGGAGAGAATTATGTTACAGCATCAGCTATATATCCAGTCATATTTAATTTAAAAACCAAATTATCTGAAGTTGTTAATGCAAATAATAATGACAATGCTTCTGACAAAAAGTGCAGAGAAATAAAAACAAAAATATTTTCTTGTATAATTACGGTTCTTGACAAACGTTATGACAATAATACTGTGTTACAAATTTCAATTGTTTTAGACCCACGTTTCAAAACAAAAATTATTTCCCCAGAGGAAGTTGCTGAAATCAAAAAAAATATTATTGAAAAATGCCTGGAATCTTGGACAGAATGGTCTACCAACACCAGAACTGGGAGAACTATTGATACAGCTAATTCTGTACTTCCATTGGATATTCCTAATCAACTAAATCAGAAAAAAAAAGACTGGGCTCTCTGCCATTTTTGATGAATCCATCAACAGCGAAGTAAGAGTATAAAGTAGTCTTGTAGACTGTAGTTAATTTGTTAATTTTCTTAAATTAATTTATTAGGTAATATAATATATATTTATATGTATGTATTCTTTTTATTTTTTTAGAATGATGAAGAAACTGAAGTAACTATATTATCGAAAATAGATAAAGAACTTAAATTGTATGTTGAATTTTCAAAAGTGCCATATGACCAAGACCTTTTAAAATGGTGGTCTTTAAATAATAGCACATATCCACTTTTGAGTATTCTGGCTAAAAAATACCTAACAATACAAGCAACAAGTGTTGCATCTGAAAGAGTGTTCAGTAAAGGTGGGTTGGTAGTGACTGATCATAGAGCTTCACTTTCAAATGAACACGTGAGTCAGCTAGTGTATTTATCAATGAACAAGAACTATGTTCCTAAACCTATAGCTTAAGTCTTTAATATATGAAACATTGAGACTGATGAAGACTGATGAAACTGTTCCTCATTATTTTATTATTTTTAATTAGTTATTTTTTATATTTATTGATATGTTATTTTATTATGTTTTAAGTGGAAAATCTGCTTAGTGGTTGGTTATTAATTGTTTGTTAAAAATAATACTTTAAAATTCTAAATTTTGCTTTTTAATTATCTAATAACTAATTATTAGTTAACTGTTAATTGTATTATTCTTTTCAATGCAGGGAGAATTAGTTATTTTTTATATTTATTGATATGTTATTTTATTATGTTTTAAGTGGAAAATCTGCTTAGTGGTTGGTTATTAATTGTTTGTTAAAAATAATACTTTAAAATTCTAAATTGTGCTTTTTCATTATCTAATAACTAATTATTAGTTAACTGTTAATTGTATTATTCTTTTCAATGCAGGGAGAATTAGTTATTTTTTATATTTATTGATATGTTATTTTATTATGTTTTAAGTGAAATCTACTTTGTAATTGATTATTACTTATTTATTGTTTATTAAAAAGAAAGTAAATCTTTGATATTCTAAATTGTACTTTTTAATTATCTAATGATTAATATTTAATAGTTAATTGTACATTAGTACCCATGGGCCATGGGTCATAACCCATCATGGCCCATAACCCAGTGCTCCACATACTTACACACACGTGTTTCACCCTACCATTCCACCACCACACCCAATAGCGGAAGTTGCCGTGGGTCAAAAAAAAGTATGGGTTATCCGATAGTATCGATTTATCGATTATTTCAATCCAATTTACTATCGAACATGGTAAATAAATAATATCGTAAATTCAATTTTTTTTCAAAATATATCGATTAATCAAAATAATCGATTATTTTGACACTATCGACAATCGAGTCTAACGAATGACTATCGAGCAGGCCTATGCTCAACCCACTCGACAGAGTGTGATATAGATAGCACCTCAGATATTTGTCCCAGATATCCCAGCTGGCGAATCGAATGAGGTATCTGAAGATGATTTGTGTATGATTGCAATGGACGAATATGAGAAACAGAATGCTATTACAAGTTAGTTTTATTTTTTTTTTTCAAACTCAAATTAATTATGTTTTTTCATTTTTTAAAAAGATTCTTACACCACATCCGTTAACGGGGGACGTACTTCCACCGCGAATACCACGTCGGGTGCTAGGGCGAAAAAAGCTCGTATGGACATGGTTAAGACTCCTGGGTTCACTGAAATTTTCTCGTCTGCGAATCGAAAAATCGTGTGGTTTTATGTCAAAAATATTAACAATGTTCAAAATTATCCCGACTTTCTCCGCTCAATCGAGCCCGAGCTAAATCAAATATTAAAAACACGCGTTCAATAAGGGGCGATTAAATTTAACCTAAAGCTCGAGGTGACCTATAACCGCCCCAACGTTCCTAATTCGTCAGAGAACCAAGCATTTAAAACATCAGTGACCGAAATTTTCCTGGAAAGTAACATTGAAGAGACTTTAGAGAGGGCTTTTATAAAATTGCTGGCCGAGGAAGAAACTTATACTAGTAGAGGAAGCGAGTTTACCGTAGAAACTATAGACAGATTATTGCTAGGTATATATAAATATACACCGATGGCTGCTTCATCATATATAGAGTTACCGGTATATATAGATAGGAAACGAGATACAATAAACTCACAAAACAATGACCAGCAATGTTTCAAGTGGGCTATATTAGCAAAGCATGTGACAGAGAATTTGTCAGATAAATATAAATATCGTGTCGGTAAAAATTATAAACAGCAAGAGGGAAGATATAATTTTGATGGAATCACCTTCCCAACATTTCTATCAGATATAACCAAATTTGAAAATAATAACCTTAACGTGAGTGTAAATGTCTATGGGTTAGACAAAAAATTTCAGCCGCCGAGGAAATACCCGACGTATGAGGTGTATCCCCTTCGTGTAGTAGATGAAGAGAAAGACAACCATTTTGACTTGCCGTTGGTGACAGACAAAAATCAGTCGCATTACGTCTACATCTCCAATTTATCCCTTCTGATACGTGCTTAGAAAACTAAACACACTGAGAGAGTCGTATTTTGTAAAAGATGCTTTACCAGCTTCGATAATCAAATATATAAACGCAAGCTGAGTGGGGAGGAAGCGTTGAAGCAGCGTAAGTTGATTTGTGGGGCGCACAAAATGCCTAAGGAGGGTGATTGTGTTATGTTTGATGCGTGGCAAAACACACAGAGACACCCATTTGCCATCTATACTAATTTTGAGACACTGCTAGTTAAGACGGACGAGGTGAAGGGGAAAAATACGAAGATTGTTCATAAACATAAGGCTATGAGCTATGGTCTCATTGTGAAGGCGAGTGAAGATGTACCGACGAAGCTATTGGCTGAACACAACATACCAACTGCACCAGTTATCTACCAAGAAAGTGAGAGTCGACCTGATGTGGCGAGACATTTCGTTGATGCCGTGACGGATATATTGTTAAATATTGAAAAATTACTAAAGACCAATATAACCATAAACATGTCCGCGTATGACGTCCAGGCTCACGAAGCAGCAACGCATTGCAATTTATGTAAAATTGAGTTTAGCCCACCCTCGGAAATACTTCGTCGTAAGACAGCGGACCATTGCCATTTATCGGGGAGGTATCGTCAAGCTCTATGTAATGTATGCAATCAAAAATTGCAAACATAAGACTTTGTACCGATATTTTTCCACAACTTGTCCAACTACGACGCACACCTGATAGTCACAGAACTTGGTCATGACACCCAAACTATAAAAGTAATACCCAACAGAGAGGAAAAATATATTTCGTTTTCGAAATTTGTGTCAAGCAGATTTTCGATTCGGTTTATTGATACTTTCCGCTTCAGGGCAACGAGTCTATCTTCACTTGCTAAAATTCTGATAACACCAGGTCTTGAAAACTTTCGTGAAACAGCTAAAGTGTTTACTGGAGACGATATACCGCTCGTGACACGGAAAGGGGTGTACCAGTATGAGTACACCGATAGCTTGGACAAGTTAGACGATAGGCGATTACCACGGAAGAGAGACTTTTACAGCACATTGACTAAGCCGGGGATAATGGAGGAAGAGTTCGATCACGCCAAGGAGGTATTTTATACGTTGTGCGCGTATTTAGATCTATATTTTAAAATTATTGTGTTTTACAGGTCTGGGATCACTTCAATTGTAAGACGTTATACAATTACAGTGATTTATACTTAAAAATCGACGTGTTACTGTTGGCGGATATCTTTGAAAACTTTCGCGATGTCTGTATAATGACTTGGATGCCGCTCACTATTTAACTGCACTCGGTTTAAGTTTCCACGCAATGTTGAAGTATACGAGTAAGAAGTTGGAACTTCTGACAGATTACGATGATATGCTCTTGATGTTTGAGAACGGTTAGTATAATATTATATTTAAAAATACATACACTTAAACATTTTTTTTTTTTAGGTATTCGTGGTGGATTGGTACAGGCCAGCATGTGGTATGCCAAGGCCAACAATGCTAAGACACCTGGTTATGATGAAATGAAGGAGAAATCGTGGTTGATATACCAGGACTGTAAGTATAAATATTTTTAAACTTTTAAACTTTATAGATAACAGTTTATACGGATGGGCAATGTCAGAGTACATGCCGTACGGTGACTTCAACTGAGTTGAACCCAACTTGGATGGTTTGGACGATTTAACAGCAACATCGGATAAAAGACGGGTATATGAAGTAGATGTGTCTTACCCGAAAGAGTTGCACGATAACCATAACGACCTGCCGCCTTTCCTGCCACAAAATAGTATACCGCGTGGATCAAAGGTACGGAAACTGATGGTTATATTTGAAAAAAAAGAAAAACTACGTTATACACTATAGAAACTTGCAGCAGGCGATTAAAAACGGTTTAATAGTTGAAAAAGTATATATCTGCATTTTATAAGATTTCAAACAGATTTTTAACATTTTTCTTATTTTTATAAGTACATGGAGTTATACACTCCATAACCTCCGAGACCAGGTCCTGCACTCGCACGATCGGCGGCAAATACTACGTCGGTTCACGCACTCGCACGATCGGCGGCAACACTACGTCGGTTCACGCACATCGGCAGTTATGCCGATAAACAAACGCACTGAGATCGATTTAGCGGTTTTCCCCAGCGCACAGAGAAAAGGTAGGTTTTGACACGAGGTGTTTCGGCCACGGCTCGAGCACAATATTTTAAGATATCGGCTTATTCAGCTTTCGGTCTCGACTAAATTCAGCAAAACGACTCTAAATATAGTAAAGCTAAACGTTTGACTCTGACCGGAACCTCAAATTTGAGTGCATTCGCCACTAATCGGAAAAGTGACGTATCCCACTTCTGATTTGATATCTAAGGTCAGGATTAGTGAACAACAACGAATTATTATAAGACTTAGCACATTTATTAAGGTAAAAACAGATAGGGTTAACATGAATAACGGCAGTCACCGGCGACCGCACGTCGGTGGCAAGCGTCGCGCACCGCGGATACCGAACAACAGGACGCCGCATAGCATATACGGCCGAGTCGTTTGTCGGCGCTCTCCAGTGTAGCCACTTGAGAGAGCTAACAGTTTGTATGAATCAAGTTAATATTAGATATAACATTTCTAAACACTACAAAACGACAACATCGGTTTCAAAACCGTGTATGATTAAAACTTCGCGTTCAGCGTAATGCTAAATTATGCATAAAAATCAAATAGATTTTGAAAGAACATTACCTTTTCATAACATTAAGATATGATCAATCCAATATTAAATTATAATAACTAGGGCTTAGATGTTGTTAAATTAATTAAAATATATTAAAGACGGTTATGGCTAGACTAAGGAACTTAAAAGCTTTAAAAACAGACAAATAATAAAATGATCAAATACATACAATATATATGTACACTAAAACAATACAATTTCGACTGCATTTATTTATTATTTATTTTGTATTATTATTTTTTCTTTTTTTTAATAATTATACCCACGAACTACAACATATGTAGTAGTTCATGATTATACTTATTACTTCAATATCTATGTCATAGGATAAAAAAAAAAACCGATAGGTTTATACATAGATCATCTGTAACATGGAGTACAATGCCAATCACATGGATGTCATACAATATTTACATAACCTTAGTAAAATACATGACACAATTGGTAGGTACCTAAAAGAATTTTAATTTTTGTATTCATATATGTATGTATGTATAAATGTTTTTTCTTCAATAAGTAAAATACATAAAATATGCAAAATACATATGCAGTTGCATACATACATACAAAATGTAAAGTTTTATATTATTATAAATATTATAGTTAAAGATTTTAATTTTATTATAACAACATCAAAGTCCTAATCATGACATCAAACATTATTAGTAAGTGTGTTGTGTATTTATTAAATTGTTTTTTTTTTGTATACTAGTTTTTGTGGTGCCAATAATTTGTCTATTTATTATTGCCGTTGTGTTGCAATAGTGTTGTTGGCAGCCCTTAATTGTTATCGACAACTGTGATAGTGAATTTTAATTATTGGCTATATTCATTATTCTTATTTTTTCGTTATGATTTTTCCTCACTTGTTTTTCGTCCATTATTCGGACAAGTCCTTCCTTTTTAGGGGTAATACCCACTATATAGTTTAGTTACGTAACAGCTTTTTTTCCAAACCTCGTGTTAGGTACCTTTTTTATGTTTTTGGCTGTGATCAACTCTGGTTTCTTGTCTATTGTCTGGTAAATATTGTTCAATAAATTTAATTTGAATTTTTATATATATTATTATTATTGGTTTAAGGTTGTCGCTTTACCAGCAATAAAACAACTTTGGCACCTAGTGTCTGTTGGTCCAGCATTTGTAAAAGGTGCATGGTTTCTGTTACTTGTTAGCTGTGTTGTGTCGGCCACGTAAGTTATTATTTTATTGTAATTGTGGGAGCTGCAGCTCAATATTGATTATAAATATTTTTTACCTCAGTACTATTTGTATTATGTTATTAAGGCCGTCTGAGGCATATTATATATATTATTTTATTTAGGCCGTCTGAGGCATATTATATATATTATTTTATTAAGGCCGTCTAAGGCATATTATATGTATTATTATATTAAGGCCGTCTGAGGCATATTATATATATTGTTATAAAAAGGCCGTCTGAGGCATATTATTATTATTTGAAGAAGAAAAATCATTCAATACAACATAAGCACGATATCATGCTTAATGAAAATGAACAATTAAAACAAAAAGTTATGAAATTGGTAAGATACATTTAACATCTAATAATTTACTAATACTTATAACTAAAACTAAAATACTAAAACTAATACTTATTAATAAAACAAAAAATACAGAAAAAGGATGTTGAAAAGGCAATGACTCTAAGTCAAATTGAGAAGCTGTTGGACAACAAGTTTGCAAGGTTGGAAAATAATTTAGTAGGGTATCTTAAAGTTCAACCACCTATAACAACAAAAGAAGTTAATCCTGAAGTCAAGTTGTCATCTCAACCATCAACATCTCGAAAAATAGAAACACAAAAAACATTTAATATTGAATGTTTGGAGTTAGTAAATCAAGTAAATTGTTCATATTTAATAAATATTTAAAATCTCAAAGCTAGTTGTATTAAACATGCACCTAATTAGTAATAAGTTATTTAAAAAGTATACTTACATTTAAATAATATTTATCTATAGTGCACAACATGGTGTCCACAACATTCTGATTTCAAAAACCTGGTCAAATTAATAAGCCCCGAAACATATGAGGATGAAACCATCATAAAGAGAGCAAAATCCAGATTTGCGTATTGGTCCAAAGGAGGCGTGGTAATTTAATTGGAAAATATTTGGATAAGCATATATTAAATGAGCAATTTATCATAACAGGCTCGATGTTGTACAAGCGACAGGAAACGATCGATACCGATGAAGGCATATGACATTCCATCATGCTGGCCTACTTCCATGCCTGAAGATATTGAAAAATTAATTAATGATTTTTCAAAATTAAAAAAATAATCTCATAATATTATAAAATATAAACACTTACTTACACGTCTAAATAATTTTTCAGATTCTAATAATTCCAAAATAGAAATGAATGCTCATGTGACTGAGACAAAACTGTCAACAGTTGACAGTCAACCTAAGTCTGAACAGAACCGAGGTAGTATGGTTAGCTGGCGATCGCCAAGTTTGAAAACGTTTACTTCATAGTTTAGTAAACATACAGTCACTGTTATTAAATGATTAATAGAATTAGATATATGAATGCAAATTTATAATAATAATACAATTTAATTTATAAGTAAATTATAGAATAGTTAATAACTATAATTATAGCTATTGTCTATTTAAATTTGTAAACTAAACAAAGATTTCCTGCCAGAAATCAAACATCCTGGATGATATTTTCACAATAAAAAGATTGTTAGAACTGTTTGAAGATAGTAACTATTAAGAGACTGGAAAACTAATGGATAATTTAAAATTTCCAATAACAAGTACAGCTTACTGTACAAGTAGTACACACACGTTTTTCTGCTGTGGTCACTCATCGTTAACGGCAATTCGGATTAATAGGTTAACCGCCATGAGATCCAAAATGGAATCTCACCAAACTTTGTCCACAACACCACGGCGTATTTTGATAGGTTTACT
Organism: Aphis gossypii; assembly: GCF_020184175.1. Lineage (NCBI taxonomy): Eukaryota > Metazoa > Arthropoda > Insecta > Hemiptera > Aphididae > Aphis > Aphis gossypii. Next base: position 43,493 of record NW_026083217.1, read on the forward strand.
TAGAAACAGTTTTGGCAATTTAAATAAATAAAAATAAAATATTGATAAAAAAAAAAACTAATAATGATATAACTTGTTATACCTTCTGAAGTGGCAACACTGTACTTTTCAAATCCAATGAAAAACCTTAATAAATATTATAACATGCTGCAGCTTTCATGAATAACTAATTAATCAGCCACTGCAAGCGCACAACACTGATAAGACAGTACTAGACGTCCAACCTTATCTTCGAAGACCGTAGATTATATTACTTATTATTATTAAATATAAATAGTCTATTTCATAAATAATTCTTTTATTATCTATGGTCTATTTATAATCAATGATTATACATATTATTATCTAAACTCATCAATTAAAAATTCGAAAAAATTAATTAAGACTCATGAATAAAAATGATTTTTAATTGGTTTAATATCAAGCAATAATATGGATAAACATTTTGTACTGACTACTGTATTCTTTAATAAATTGATAATTCCGTTACCCACTACTTAGATTATTAAGGTTGTTCAACAGTAGCACTTTTAGTAATTAGTATTATTCGCTGTACCTATGTTAACATTTTATAAATTAACACCAATATTGAGATGTCAATACCTCCTTTAATTATTAACACATTAATATAAATGACCCGTCAAAATTCATTAAAAATTAAATTGTGCGCGAATTATATTTCAAAAATATAGGTTCCCATTTGAATTTTAAAAGCTAACCCTCAAACCTCCCCTTAATAATTAAAAAAAAAAAAATTATTCATAAATAAAAATTATCAAATTAATTTAGATTATAAGATTTAAAAAAGTTTTCAAATAGGTCATTTTCCCCTAATTTAAATATATCATACTGAAATCTGCTGTCACATGAAATTTGGAACACCCTGTATATATATATCGTTTTCTATTATTCATTTATTAACACTTATTATTTTTAGGATTTGCAGTGCTTGATATAAGTAAAACCTTAATGTACGACTATCATTTCAACGTTATGAAAAAACACTATGGAGATAATATTAAACTAATGTACACTAATACAGGTAAATAAAATATAATACCGTTATTTTTGAATAAGGGTAATATATATTATTATTATTTTAGATTCTCTAGTGTATCATATAAACACGAAAGATTTTTATGAGGACTCAACTAACAACCCGAATTTGTTAGATCGAATGGATACATCTGACCTGTCGAAAGATCGGGCGCCCGGGAATTGGGCCACATTTTAACTACCTATTTTGTATAAAATATTTGTTAACATTTTGCTACCCGGAGATTGGGCCATAAAAGTATAGCACACAAATATACTATTAATACGAATATAATATAATGTTTATCAATTAATTATTATTTTTTTAACATATAAAAATACAATTCGTCAAATAATTAACATATTTTTTAAAATACTTCCATACAGATTTAATTAATTTAATATACAACAAGGTCCATAAAATTAGTCAAATATGAAATAATTTTTATAAAGAATGCCAATACTCATTTTACAAATATAATATAAAGACCATAAAGTTAGTCAAAAAATAAATAAAATGAAATAATTTTTTTCTAATATAATGTTTAAAAATATAATTTTTTTTTTTTTAAATACCATGATACAGATTGTAAATATTCAAATTGGATTTTTTCCCCTTCTTCATATTTTTTAATTTCATTAAGAATAAAATTTTGTCGAACTTAAGTTCGTTTTCTTGTTTTTATTGTTCCTATACTTCTAATCTTAATATAAACTTCTGATTGAAGTTGCAATAAAAAATTATGTATATTTGGATGTGACATAGAAATTATTTTTGAAATGTGAATGAAAAGACTCAACGGCATTTGAAGTTCAATTTAGGTTTCATAAGTTTTGCACACTACGAGTATGACTATTTATCCATTTCATTTGATGACAATTGATAATTCTATATCATAAGATATTGGATAATTTATTACCTTTTGATAAGGTATACGCAGTCGCTTCGAGTAAAGTTTCGTATGCTCTGCAGTATTAGGAATTGTATCAATTTATATAAAAAGATGTATTATATTAAATATTATTTTATTACAATTTAAAATTTAATAGTGGCCCAATTACCGGGTCTGCTTGTTATAAATATACAATTTTAGTGGCCCAATTACCGGGCCTACCTGTAATAAATATAAAATTTTAGTGGCCCATTTACCTTTGGAAAAAAAGGTGAATTGTGGCCCAATTCCCGGGCGCCCAAAAGATCACCCTTGCCATATAGCCGAGCGTAAAAAGATCCCAGTTCTATTTTCTAACGAGACCAAAGGTGATTTAATGACTTAATTTTGTGCGTTAAGAGCCAAATCATACTCATTCATTTTGGCCGGAAAAGAGAAAATCAAGGCCAAGGGGATAAAACAGCACGTTGTTAAAAACCATATGATATTCAATGATCACAAAAAGTGTTTGTTTGGTGTGGAGGAGATGGATATCAATAGAGAGAATATTTCCATACGATCGTTTAAAAACAAGTTAATGACAATCAAAACAAATAAATTAACACTGAATAACTTTGATGATAAAAGGGTGGTGCTCGAGGATAAAATACATACACTGGCTCACGGAGATTATAGTTTAGAGTAAGTTTTAAAATTATTTTACTTATATTTATAATTTTATAGGGATGATGATGAGCAGATTTTTTATTGGCTAGATCATGATTCATGAGATAGATACTGGTGGTCATGAGTGGGATGAATCTGAAAAAGATTTAATGAGATTGCTTCTACTGGAATCCATAAAATAATTAAAACTGTACATATATTTATAATTTGTAAATACCATGTATATATTGTTGTATAATTTGTAAATACCATATACATATATTGTTATTTATTTTGTAAATGTTATCGCATATATTATGTTGCCATAAGAATAAAAAAAAAATGTTAAAATATAATTATATTTATTGTTATATTTTTAAGAATTATTTATAAACCATTTTCTTATAACAAAAACTTTATAAAATGTACATTGTTTAGGATTAAATTCTATATGAAAAATACAACATGGTAAAGTTTCGTCATCACATATTTGATTCAAACGAGGACAGCCTATGTCTTCAATGTTGATGAGTACTACGTGTGGTATATATTCCATAAGAACTTGTTGTTTCTGTTCGCTTTTGATGTAAATGCAGGTGAACTTTAATGAATTCAATATTTTACCGACTTCTTCATACTCGACATCACCGTAATCTATAGAGAGTTGATGATAATTATGTTCCAACCCAGTAGCGTGCACACGGGGGGGGGATCATGGTGTCATATTCCCCCCTTTGGGTTTTTTTGCAATGATTTATTGTTTACATAAAAAAAATTAGGTTTAAAATTCAAGATTTCGCTCGTAGATTATATCGCGTTCCTGTATTCTTATCAATTCGATATTCACGTGCGTCATAATATGTTTATTATCTTCAAAAATATTCTACCAATATGTTTCTCTTGTAGTTAAAACTTGGTTAATGAATTGTAAATTTAAAATAATATATTAAACTTGTATTAAAATGTCTTTTCTAAGTTTTTCAGGGGAGGGTAATGTAAATTAAAATATAAATTCAGCGGAAGGGGGTGTGGAAGGCGAATATTAATATAAAGTAAAGATTAAGTTCGTTTTTCCACAGCCGGAATTTCCCACAATGAGTGCTCGTATCGTATTAGGTAAAAGCTCTCCATGCCTATGTTTTTGAAACGATGTAGGTGGATCCACGTTTTCAACTGTTAGTTTTATTTTTGCTTAATGAATTTCACTATAAATATCTTTGTAACGATGAGATTGCAATCAGTACACAATGTCACCCGCTCGAAGAAGCAACAAGAATAAAGGTGGTGGTCTCATCAACACACTTATAAACAAACTACCGATCGAACTTCAAGTGTCTGGTAAGTCTAGAATAATAAATCCGATATTACCATAATAATAATATTTTTTGTAGGTTATCAATACTGTGGACCTGGTACAAATTTGAAAAAACGTTTAGCTCGAGGTGATAAAGGTATAAACCTACTGGACTCTGCTTGTAGAGACAACAACATAGCATACGAGCGTAGTAACACTTTCATAGATCGTAACGAAGCTGACCGTATATTAGAACAACGAGCCTGGGACAGGTTCAAGTCAAACGATTCTAGTTTAAAATAAAAAGCTGTAGCTTGGGGCATGACGACTGCCATGAAGGCAAAACAAAAAATCGGTGGTGGTTGTGGATAAAAAGCGGCGATCAAAGCAGTCAAAAATGTTATCAAGAAAATACAGGTGAAAAAAACGTGTTGATATTGAGCAAAAAATGTGTAACCGTCACACGAAAAACATTTAAAACTAAGAAAACGAAAGCCCCAAGAATAATAACAGTACCGAAAAAAGGCGGAGTGTTACCGCTCATTCCGATTTTTGCCGGTCTATCGGCTTTGGGAGCTCTTACTGGCGGTGTTGCTAATGTTGTTAAGATGGCTAATGAATTTAATAGAAAAACGCCATCACATTTAGGTAATGGAGAATATCTCGCACCGTATAAAGGCAACTCATATAAAATAGTAATACCGAATAAAACTAGAGCGGTGTACTAACGAAAAAAAAACTAATAGCTACGTTACCCAATAGAGCGTTGTATGATTACGAACTTTTAAAATTCGCTCGTGATATTCCTCATTGCATTGGTGTGTTTACCAGAGATAAGTTGCCAGTTCGTCCTAAAAACTTAGAATCTGGGATTATCAACTTGAATACGTCGAATAGTACAGGAACTCATTGGGTAGCGTATAAAAAAATCGGAAAAAAAGTAGAATATTACGACAGTTTTGGAAATTTATCACCACCACTCGAAGTACAGAACTATTTTCATGGATGCGCTATTAATTATAATTATAACAGAGAACAAAAATATAATACTACAAACTGTGGACACTTGTGTTTAAAATTTTTATCATGTACACGATAACGTTAAACGGAAACTCGAGTGAATTGTCATGCGATATTTTTCCACCTATAGAAGTACAAAATACAGCGCAGATTTGTCTTTTGAGCTTACAGACGAATAATTTAATTCCAAACATAGAACCTGGTTGCAATACCATAGGTTTTCGGAATATGATTGGACAAGTTGAAAACGTAATTACGAGTATACCTACTGGTTCGTACGAGTTGGGGGATTTAGAGTCTATTATAAACAAATGTATACCCGACTATGTTACTCATTTTAAATTGAAAGCAAACAGCAATACATTAAAGTGTATGATATTCTGTAGCCATGGAATTGACTCTTCAGTCGAAAACAGCGTTGCTAAATTGTTAGGTTTTAGAAACGTCTTATACAATACCGGTGTTACTCACGAATCTGAAAATACAGTCAACATAGTGAAATTAAACTGTATAAAAAAAGTGTGCAACTTAATTATTGGTTCATTTTATGACGGGGCGCCGAGTTAGACCATACATGAACTTTACCCGACTGTCCCTGCAGTATATAAGATCGTTGAGGTACCTAGACACCCAATGTTTTACAGACTAAACACGACTTCAATAAGTAAAGTATATATCGTACTAAAAGATTAAAACAATTTTCTAATAAATCTACGGGGAGAACCGATTACAATTCGTTTACAAATAACGCAGTGATATGGCGCTCAAATTTAATATAAATACAACTGCAATCAAAAAACCTGTTAGTGTAGAACCAACAGTGAAGAATTCTACATCTAAACCGTCAGTGAAGAAGATAATAAACAAAATCAAGCTCACGAAAAATAATTTAAATTTTCTTCGTTCGTTACAATGATAGATGACTCATATTTAGATGTGACTGCCGACTTTGTCGATGATTGTAAAATAACACAAATGCAATATCATTCGTTTACACCATATTCAAACACGTCTTTTTCATACAACGATGAAATTAGATTAAATATCCAGAATATGGATTCTTTCACTTTACCGTGTGAGAGTTTTATTTACATTGAAAGAAATGTACAAAAACCTTCCGATGCTGTTGGAGACGTTCGTTTTTCAAATAATGGATTGGCATTTTTATTCTCTGAGATGTGATATTAAATAAACGGAATAGAAATACAAAAATTGAAATCACCCGGAGTGTCGTCTTGCTTGAAAGCATACTGTTCATATACACCAAATGACTTGAATACATTAGACAACTGTGCTTGGGATTCGGAAATGAACGGTGAAGATAATAAACATTTTATGACCGACAATGTATTTGCCGGATGCATCCCTCTAAAACATTTATTCGGATTTTGTGAAGATTATAAAAAAATATTACTTAATTGTAATCAACAACTGATTTTAAATCGATTGTCTACTGATTTGGATGCAATACGTGCTGTGGGTGCTGGAGCCACCGAATACGTTGAGCAAAATAAAAAAATTACGATTGAACTGACTAACTTGGCGTGGAAAATGCCTATAATCAAAGTCACTGATAAAGAAAAAGAAAAATTATTGAAAGTATTGGTTTCGCGCAAAACGTTATCATGTGCGTTCAGAACCTGGGATCTATGTGAATATCCGGTACTCCCTAGAAATAGTGATAGGCTAAAGCGCGCGAGATACGCGTACTCTGGCCTGTGATTGGCTAAAGCGCGCGAGATATGCGTACTCTGGCTTGTGATTGGCTAAAGCGCGTGGGCACGTTCCCGTTCTATCATAGAACGCGGGATCGGCCGTTTTGTAAAGTGTGGCACCGTAGGTTAGGTTAGGTTACGGTTAGTTTAGGAGCGGGTCGCCGAACGCTTTGTCCTTGCTCACCTGTGAGCCCTTATGCCGTTACTGGTGTAATGAAAATTTATGACACAGTACATAGATTCGGCCCTTTGCAGTCGGCGGGAGGTTAGTAGCTCACCTGCACGCCTCCCGACGTCAAACGTGCCCGTTGCAGCGTTTTATTCGCGACGATCGACCAGACAGAGTGCCGACCGACTGTATTCCGAATCTCATGCTGTTGTGCAACGTATTTTGGCCAAGGCCCCGTACAAAATAATATAAATGTTGAACAGAGAATATACATTTTATTTGTGGAGAAACATAATAATAATTAGCGGAGAATACGACGACGTGTGGAGCGAACAACCATTGTTATCAAAAAATGTTTTTCAAACATATGTTACAACTGTTGTTGTCGATTTTTCACATCAGAATGATAACGTTAAATCATCGACCATAGACTTACGAATAGAATTTGAAACGGATACAGTTATTATAGAAATGGATGTAACGGAACAATAAAAGTTACAAAACATTTTTTCATTATGTATTTAAATGTTTACATTTTTATTTTTATGCTTAAAAAAGTTATTAAAATATTTTTTCTTTTTTTAGTTGTAAATATAGTTACTTAAAAAATTTTTTACTGAAAAGTGACTTAAATATTTTTCTTTTATTTAATTATTAATTATATATCTTATGTTAAGTTTTTTCCGTATATATTGTTTTGAAAAGTATGTTTACTTAATGTATAGGTACTTCGAATATCTATTTTAACTCACTATGGATGTGTGATTATGGGTGTAATAGTAATTTAAAATAGGTATGAATTATAAAATTAATAAACAATAGTATACATTTACATTTTAAGCATTATTTAAAATGATTAGAAAAAATTAAAAAGTAAAATATAAATTAAAAATTATTTTATAACTATAATATTTTAACTCACTTATAAGAACTTAATAACTGTTTTAAAAATTACACTTTGACCAAAACATTTAGAGCAGAGTTTTTCAACTAGGGGGTCGCGATCACTTTAACTAGAGATCACAAGCTTAAATTACTACACATGGTATTTATAAATTGATATTCAAAATGTTATATTTCGTTGGTCAATTGGTTAGTGATGTAATATTTTTATTGTTAAAATTTGCGATAATGTCCAACAAACTTTAAAAATTGTCTAACAGTGTCCAACAAATCGAGGAGAACGTGTTTAGCACAAAAAATACGTTCCAACAAAAAGTTGCGCTGCTTGTGTGAACTTGGCAGCGCAACTGAAAATTTTTATACCGGGTAAAATAATGTTCAACAAATTTCAAAAGTTGTCCAACAGTGTCCAACAAATTGAGGAGAACGTGTTTAGCACAAAAAAACCTGTTCCAACAAAAAGTTACGCTGCTGGCGTTAACTTGGCAGGGCAAAATTTAAAATTGGTCCAACGACAAAAATTATTTCCAACAAATTTTGAAAGTTGTCCAATAATCCGTGTGTTCCTAAATTCATGTAGTGAGCCGGTCCTGGTGAAGATGGCTCAACACGATTTAACGACGAAGTCCACTTTGTCGTCTATCTTCTTCGGAGAGCGTAAGAAATTTGTAGTAAATAAACAACTCGGTTTTTTATAAGTTTAAAAATCAAGTTATTTATTAACCCTTTCAAGCCCAATATATTAAATTTTTTCAAAAAAAAAATTCTGTTCTCATTTTTGACTTTTGTAGAGTTAAATTAAGGGGAAAAAAATTTTTTTGTAATTTTTGAAAAACTTACCAACATTTTACAGACATGATGCTTAAAATTATCACCGGGAACTAGCGATTAGAAATTTTTTTTTTTTTTTTACTTACCAGTATATTTTCCAAATTGCAAGAATTAAATTTTTTTAGTGAACTTATTACTCCAAATCAAACTCATTATTACACAAAACAACAGGTAAGGTTAGATTAAAATCATAACACATAAAATAAAATATAAATCAAACTGTGTACAAAATTCAACGACTTGTTGCTTTTTATTGATAAAAATATTAATAACAATCAAAACTTAATGAAAACAAAATGAATAATAATCAAAACTTAATGAAAACAAAATTAATAATAATAAAAAATTAATAAAAACAAAATTTCAATAAAAACTTTAAAATATTATAACATTATAATAATCATATTATAACAATAAGAACTTAGATTAATATTCAGACTTTTTTTTATCAGACTTTATGATAGAATAAAATATAGAAACTTATTTTTTATGGTATTTTAAAAAACAATTGTTTTTTAAATTGTAACATAAGTGTAACTTACACTTATCACATTTTGTTGTAGAATAACATGTAATACAATTCTTACATCTTTGTTTTTCTATGACTCGGATTGGCCAATGTCCAGTTTCATCATATCTAACATCATTAGTTGGTCTTGGAGTAAAAGTTCTTCTTTTTTTATTTGGGGGTGTATTAGATAATGGTCTACCTCTTTTTGGCGTTTGAACTTTTCCACATTGTAATAAGGCATGAGATATTTCTAACTTAAATTTTAATAAGCTAATAGTTTTTTCATTTAACTGCTTACAATGTCTTCTATAGAGTAACCAAGAATTTACCACACACATATCAAGCAAATGATACACAATGCGTAAATAATATCGTCTTACTCTTATATTTACACGATATAGCTCCACTAGTATATCATGTAAATCGATACCACCCATATAAGAATGATATTCACCAATTGATGCTGGCCTAGGGACGTCAACTTTTTTTTTTCAGCAACAGACCATGTTTTGACATTCTCCACAGGCAGTGGTCCTTTGTAATTTGAAATTACATGCACAACTTTATTATCATGCCACTTAGTTACTACAATGTTATTATTTGTGTCCACTTTACTATCAAACTTGCCACGTTCTCCAGATTTCAATTGTTTATCATTTTCTAATACACAACCGGCAATACGATTAGAACGTACAGTTCCGATACTTTGAACTCCAACAAATTTTAACTTGCATTGCAAGTTGTAGGAATTAAACCAATTGTCCATAGATACCTAAAATAAAAATGATTGTATATTTATGTTAAAATTTTAACAATCAAGTTATGAAGTACAAATATTACCTTATAATTTTCATTCTTTGGAACACATTCAATAAGTCTCATGACAACATCTCCACTTATACCTAGGCCATGGTTTGATGGAGGTAAAGTACCTTTGCCGACATATATTTCAAAATCGTGCACTAGTCCATTCGATGAAGCCAGTGCAAACATTTTGATTCCCCATTTATGTGGTTTATTTTTATTGTATTGCTTCATAATTGAGCGACCTTTGAAAGGAATAATTATTTCGTCAACAGCTGTAAACTCATTTACATGAACTTTTTTCATGTTATCCCTTATAGCATTCAAAAAAGGTCTGATTTTAAACAATTTGTCATGTTGGCTATGTTCTCTGGGTAACATCTGAGTATTATCATTAACGTGAAAGTAAGACCTTATGTTGTCAAATCTGTTTCTTGCCATTACATCAGAAACTGTAGAAAAACGGGTATGATTATTCCAAAACATTCTATAAGATGGCATTTTGACAATACCCATGTACCTAAAACAAAGTATGATATTTTTGAAGAAACAGAATAAATTAAATTAATTTATAAGTGAGAAATAAATACATACATTTGAATTCCAATAAATTGTTCAATCTCAGCTGATGATGTAGCAATGCATTTTCCAGACTTCTGTACAGAATAAATATTGGTTTGTTCACATAAATTCTGAATAATATCATCATCAAAATACTGTTTAAAATATTCATAAGGAGATAAAATGTGAGTAGGTGGATCAGGTATGTTTCCTTTCCATGTTGAAGCAGGGTTTTGATATGGTACCTATATTATTAAAAAAGTTAATATTTAATTACCTAACATTTTTTGTTGACAAATTGTCCATACAAATTAATACCTTTTCCCAATTTGGACCTATCCTAACTTGTTCTTCAAAAAGTCTATTTTCCTCTTCAATTTCTGTGTCTATGTCGCTCTGGTTAAGCACAATTAAATTATTTTCAAAATTGACTTCATCCTCTTCCAATAAATTATTTTGCATAGGAAACAATTCCTGAATTATTATTATAATATTAGTCAACAAATGTAGTTTTATAGATTATATAGAGACACTCACTTCAATATTATCAGGAAATTGATTTAAAATTTCATTTAGATTGTCAATATTAATGTCATCACCTTCATCTAGCTCCTCTAGGTCTGATATATCCCCTGTAACAACTCAGCCACTTCTTCATCACTTAGTTTTTTACCCATGTTACTAGTTACTATGGCAACATAAAAATAAAAATGTACATTTGCTATAAAATGTTCATGACTCCAAAAATAATCATTGGGAATTTGAGACATAATTTGAAAATAATAGAATTGTTTGTTTAATCCCAATGATTATTATAGGAATCATGGTGTTTATGATACTATAATTAAAAAACTATATAAGTTAGATCTATAATAATACTTTAACTAGAAAGATGAAGTAATTTTTAACATGATCAAAATTTTTTTTTGTTGATTTGGTTAAAATAACTTACCTTTTAATTAATATTTAAAATTTGGTTTCTTGCATCGTGGTTGATTATTGATAACAAAAACAAACTGACACGAACGATTAATCGCAGGAAAAATTTTTTGTACGATCCATTTCATTATCAATATAATAAACGACCATGGTAATAACCACGTTATCGGTTATGATGAAGTGTTATCACTTATCACAATTTCAAAAATTTCACTTTTGGAATATTAATAATTATTATACTAATTTTTATTTTGTATACGATATACTTAATGCTTATATACATGCAGTTAAGAGTTGGTACAGTCTATAAACGGGTATGTAATAAATTAAATTATCATAATAAAATTGACATGAAAAAACACACATCATTGTAAAATCAATACAATCATCGTTCTACTAATTAAAACATGTAGCGAGACGGTCAATAATTATAATACAATAATAAATTAAAATATAGGAGTTGTATAAATAGTATGATATGTGTAGGTACCTATAATTCACTTAATAGAATAATTAAAAATCTTAGTCAATAATACATATTTTAAACAACCAAAAACACCATAACACTAAACTAAACTAATAATACAGTTATACTAAAAATTTAATAAGTTAATGACAAATAATTCTAAATAATGAAAATAGAAATCAATAATCGGATATTTAATAATTAATTCAAATATAAGAGTGATCAAATGTTGCTGATGTACTTATATTTAACGTTTCTTTATTTGTACTTAAGAACGATTGTCTGATGTGTTTGCTCTCTAAAGAAGACAAAGTATGCTGCTGACTTAAACATTTTTTTTTTGAAAAAAATCTTTCTTGTGATTCAATTTTTCTTTTATTGCTTCCATTTGTAATGATTTCTTTAAAACTTTTATTATTGGTTAGTTTTGAAATTATTTTATCACATTGATTATAATGTATGTTTATGTTCCAGTCTCTTGCAATTCTGCTTGATTAACCATACCATATATGATTTCTAATTTATTTTGAATTTCTTTAGTTTTCGTGTTTAAGTCAGATTCTACAATTGTCCGTTTGAAAGCATTATCTACATTTAATTTTTGTGTTGGTGGTAAAATCTGGTTTTTATCTTGTTGCAAACTATCCACAGTCTCTGTTTTAACGCATGCATGAATATGCTTGCAAATATTAAAATAAATAATGTTATTCATACATGAGCATTTATATGTATGTACACATATTTTGCATTTATCACAGCACAATATACAATCATTACATGATATTAATGTCTTTTCTATTTTATATTGTAAATTAACTTCTGTTTCTGAGTTTACCAACCAGTAATCATCAACTTTCATTATCATATCTGGTGTAATTTTCAAACTTTTGTTATGTGCTGCAATAATTTGTTTAATTTTATGGGTTTTTTTTTGTTTTGAAATTTTTATTATTCTTTCAAAACTTTTATCCCTTACTAAAGTTAATAGGTAGTGCATTAATAGAAAGGTCTAATCGCTTGCATTGCTTTCCATCTAAATAACAATATTTAATATTCTTATGCAGTGCTTCCAAATACATGTTTGTATTGATCCCAATATATTTCCTATTGAAATAGGCCCACTTTTCCACTCTGTAAGAATACATGGATTTAAAATATTTTCCATAGTCCTCTGTGTCTTTATCATTTAACAAATCATTTAATACTGTCTGTAGTCCAATATAAAAGTTTTTTTCATCAGTTTCGTATAATAATGATTTTAAAGTTTTAAAAACAATTGTTTTTTTCTCATTAGAGTGAATTTTATTTAAATTCTTCATCCAGTTCCTTAAAACATGCCATGTACATAAAATTTGTTTATTTGCAGGACCCATTATTTCACTCCATGCATTATAGAATGCTGGTTCATCATCTGACATAAAAACAGCGGCTGTAATATTTCCAATTGCATTTTTAATACACTGGAAATAATGTTTGAAGAGAGCAGTATCTGATTTGTTTGAAAAATAAAAAGCAACAGGATAACCATTTCCATACTCGTCTACAACAACTAATGAATATAATTGAAAATTGTATCCATTCAATCCATGTGTGCCATCGATACATATTTTGTCATTGCCAAATTTCAAAAATAATTCCGATTGGTAATGAGTCATAATAATCAAGCAAAAATCATTTTTACTAAAACATGAATCATAATTACCATTCTTTCCTTGTTGTTTGTAGTATAAAATAGGGCTTTCATCGCCTTTAGCCATCATTTCATTTACCCAAATATTGACACTTATTGCATCATTTTCATGCTTCTTAGTTTTATAAGCAATATTATAAGATCTTTTAATATTGTGTATATCTTGTTTCTCTAGTAAATGAATTCTTTTAATCCCTCCCTCAATATCTGAAGATCGTATATCATCTAGGATCTTATTTACTGGTACACCCAAAGCTAATTTTCCTATTACAAAATATTATTTCTTGATGTTATAATTATTTCAATAAAATATATGTACATAATAAAGCTTAGTATCTACCTGCAATCATACTTCTGTCTTCAACAAATAATCTTTGTTTTCCAATGTCATGTGTGTGCCATAGATGAGTACTACAAAACTTTACTTTTATATTTTGGTGATCAATGTGCACTTTTATGTTAGATGGACAAACATGACCAGTTTTAACTGATCCACCACTCTTTGAAGCTTTATACCCCTATTTTATTATAATATGATATTATAATTATTATATTATTATGAAAAATATTAAATTTACTTTGTTCATGATTCTTGGAGCAAATGACCTATGGCAATAATAATAAATGTATTTTTTATCTTCATTTGTTTTGGATGATGTTGACTTAACATACTGACACAACTCTTTTTCTTCAATATCTTTTTTCCACAATTAAAATCTGTAATATATATTTAAAAATCCATAAATTAATTTGCACATACGCTTAAAATTTAAAATAAACTCCTACATTATTATTTAATATTTACCTTCGATGTTTTTAAAATTTAGAAATGTTGACTCAATATTCATATTATGTACAGATTTTAATGGGAAATCAATCCGTTCATCTTATGAAAAGTCTTACTGCATGTTGCAAATGAACATGACATATTATTTTCGGTGGTATTTATGTGACCTTTAACATGTTTAATTAACAATGACTTAAGATTAAATGATTCATCACAATCATTACAGAAGTACACGTTTTTTTTCAAAAGTTCGTGCTTTTTAAAACCTTCATGTTTTGTCCTTAAATGCTTATTTAAACCTGAAATGGACATAAACTCAGCTTGGCATACCTCGCAGGAAAACATATTAAAAACAATATATTAATTTTTAAAAAATATTGTACGTCAAAATAAAACTGAAAATTTGGAAATCGCTGAAAATCTACTAATCGGCAGTGACTGAATAAAGAAAGTTCACTGTGGTTGTGATGGCACACGGAGTCCACGATCTACTAAAATAGACAATATTCCAAAAATCTTGAAATTGAAAAGCATAAAATATATTCGGGATAGTATAATAGTATAATACATATTATATACGTTTATCCCCAATTATTTTCGAGTGTCCAACTTTTACTTTTATTACCCAATTAACATGATAAGATAAAATGCAATGAATAGGTCTTCTTTAACATGGTGTCTATGGTGATGTACCATGTGTTCATGTGTATGGCTAGTTTTAATTAATACATTGTATTTTTCCGATTCTATCTAATCATAACACGAAGATTGATGCAGCTGCAGAAGTGCACGTGAGCCCATTTTTATCATAATAAATTCATTATATTGGTATATTATATACCAATGTATGTAAAAAAATAGGTTTCAAAAAACCAAAAAAGCAGGCAAGTGAGTACCGCTCTGCTGTACATTAGGTGCCGTATGGATCATTATTATATATTATAGGAGTGTTAAATTTGAATCCAATGATAGTTATCATTATATACGAAAAACGATTCTGAACGAAGATGATATGTCAGCCTAGGATATAATTTCCAGTGATTGGTGAAAAAGGTGGTTTATGTTTATGGCCTGAATACACCAAAATTTAAGTTCTTTTATAATTATTGTAAGCTAAACTTATGAAAAATCTTGTATTAAATTTTCTACTCTTAGCTACCTATACAAACATTTTTATGAATTATACCTACAAAATAATTTGCAAATACTCATAATTTTGACGAATTTTCGTCAAACTTTGAACTTCAAATGCTAATAAAAAAAAATTGTGCCTATGTATTCTTATAATTTTTTAATCACTATAAGAATAACATATGAGGAACTTTGTATAAAATTTTCAAGTATTTTGATTGGGCCAAAAAAATTTTATCGACACTTCAAAAATATTTTTTCAGAAAAATTGAAAATTTCAGTTGTCTATAAATAGCTCAAAAAAAGTCAAAATATTTTGAAAATTAAATCACGTAAAGAAAACGCGAATCTTAATAACTGGTAAAATTTTCAAGTATCTATGACTTATACTTTTTGAATAATAACAAATATTTAAAATCGTTTGAGGATAAATCGTTATCGTTACGCTATTTCGTTAAAATTTAAAATTCAAACGCACTTAAAACTGATATTTAACGTGGTTTCGTAAAAATTTAAATTTCAAACACTCAAAAATTTTTTGTCTGAAACCGGTAGAGTTTTTTTTACAGATATTCGAAGAAAAATTTATGGAGAACCTTGTACCAAATTTTCAAACCTTAGTTATAAAAGAAAACAATTTTATGATTTTTCAACTTCAAAATTACTTGCAAATTTTCACGTTTTCGACAGATTTCGTAAAAATTTGAACTAAAAACGCTTATAAAAAAAAATTGTGACCAACAATTTTTAATTTTTTTTAGCTACATTAAAAACAACTCATAAGGAACCTTGTATTAAATTTTCAAAACTTTTTGGTCATCCAAAAATTTTTTATCGACACTTTAAAAAAAATTTCTCAAAAAAATCGAAAATTTCAGTGATCTATAAATAACTCAAAAAAAGTCAACATTTTTTGAAAATTTAACTATATACGGATACTACTGACATAAACATTTGGTGAAAATTTCAAGTATTTTCAGTGATTAGTTTTTGATTACAACATAAAAAAAAATCGATTTGGTCGAAAACTGGTTTTGCGTAAAAATTGCCGTTTTTCCGTCATTTTTTTTTTGTTTTTCTCGATTTTTTTGAAAACTGTTGGAAAATGTTAACTTTTTACCTCTATAATGCACCAAGGATATTCACTTTTACATCGGAAACCACCCCCATTGTTTGAAATTGGAGCATTATTTCGACTAGTTATACTGTACACAGACACAAAAACAAAAAAAAAAAAACACACATTTGATAAATCATTTGATGTATACGATGTTTTTAACGTTTTCGATAAATTAAAATTATACAATTTACATTTTATCAGAAAACAGCTCGTAAGCGAAATATTTTATATTATATTATATTTATTTTTATTTATTTGAATTTAAAAATACATAAATTTGAATTATACAATAATATTTGAATTTGAGGGAAATGCATGGGAGTTTTTGAATTTCAATGTTGGTATACTTGCATTCCAGTTCTTCCCTGATTTTTGCGTTTATTCCATGATAATTATGAAATGGATCGTACAAAAAATTTTTCCTGCGATTAATCGTTCGTCAAACTGACAGTTTACTATCACTTAATCATTCAAATAAGAAAAAACAGTGTTACCATTAGAAAGAGTAGACAATTTCTCATTTATTTATGTGTATTAAGTCTTTATTGGAAAATAGTGGGCTGTTTAATACGTCATTGATATACATGATTCCAAAGTTATCGTTGGGCTTGAAAGGGTTAACTGAGACAGAGTAAAATAATAATATTAACGACTGGCCCGATGTGTTGTTAAGTATAGAACAACGCCACCGGTCCACGCGTACTTGAGGCTTAACTATGTCTGAAACTTAATACTACCACAACCTTTTATATAAACTAATCATGGACGTAGTCCCCGAATATACGTGTGTGTCATGGTAAACCGGAACACAAGTTTCGTGTTTACGACGACACGATTATTAAATGCGTATTAGCTTTCTAAATATTCATATAACTAGCTCTATAAAATAATATTAAATATATACGTATCTTAATTCTACGCATTCATATAACAAGAATATAATACTAGATCTATAAATTGGATATATGAAATTATTGCAAATAGTATCAGCTCAAAGGTAATAAAAAAATAAAGTAATAAAATAGTAATATGGTCGGATTACTACACTCCTCCCCTTTAAGACAAAAATCACCGATTTTTGCTGTTTAATATGAAGTTTTCATTTTTGGGTATAATGGTACTGATTGTTCACCTGGGTCGTCATTGTACTGTTCCATGACTACTGGTGGTTGTGAACTTGGGTTGTTGTTGTAACATTTTGTTCGTTTCGAAACACTACGGAAGTACACCGGTCATTCTTCTTCGTGCTCTGTATGTTGTAATAAATGTGCAAAAAATGTTAATTATAAAAAAGAAAATTCCGCAACCTCCGATGGAAAATGTTATCACTAAAACATATTCATATATCGTTATTTTGTGTTTAAGATTTCTAAATCGCTTATGTTATTGTTTAGAAATTGTAAGTAACTATGTGTATTTGAAACTGCGTTTAAATCGTCCATTCTGTTGTTAATTATGTCTTTGGTTTCTATTGTCGCTAAATTTGTTAGTTTCATTTCTGGTTCTATCATTGAGTTTGGAATGAAGTCTGGGTAAGATTCTTGATTAATTCTCCCTGGAATTAATACATCTCGTGTTGCATATCCTTTGCATGTGGAGTTCAGGCGTATAATACCTACTCCTTCTATTATATGGCTGCTTGATTCTTTATCGGAGTCACACGTAACGAAAACTGTCTCTCCACTTGATGCGTATAACCAAGCGTTTTGCAACTCAAGTTTGTGAAAAATAGTTGTATTTATCTGTATTTGTCGTATTTCGCAACTTTTAGGTACTTTAACTGGATCTTGTAGTAATTGTATTTCGCATATTGGTCTTGTGTTTAGGATGTAAAGGATTAATTTCAGGACATAAAAGGAAATTATGAGCTGATTTACATACTGAGTAGTGAAATTGGTCATAAGTTGTATACAATTCTTTCGTTTTGCTAATTGCTAAAAGTTATAACTAGACTTAATATAAATACAGTTTGTTAGTTTACATACAGGTTTAGGTATTAAATGATATAATGTTAGTTCATTTTGATATACTAAAGGTAACGTAATAATAAATACAATTCTGTTATCAGAACAATATACTGCCAAATCTGAGAGTCTGAGTAATTCATAAGCGTTTACTAGGTCAAGTTCGATTGGTAGTTCTGTTCCTGATGGTAAAGATACTTTGATGTCCCTTAGTTGTTCTAAAAGGTCGTTTGGTGGTAACAAACTTGGATGCATTTGTCCTACTCTAGCCATTTGAATTGTTTCCAAAAGGGTTGTGTTTCATTTTAAATGTATTAGTAAGTACTAAGTTTGCGAAACTAAAATGAATCGAAAGGTAATTTTTCATAAACTGGTCAGTAGTCTTATTTTTTAGGTCGTCTGACGTTATCTCTATTTTTTTAATTTTTAAATCCTCTTGATCTTGTTTCAAACGAATAATTTTTATTTGCTCCTCGATAAGTTTAATTTGGTTATCGTTAGTACCCGTAAATCGATTAATAATTGTGTTAAATTTGTTCATACAATCTGCGTTGCATAACCCGAACAAGAGTCGCGCCGTTTTACTTATTTTATCTACGATGCTACGTCTGGTTTTAGTTTTGAAACCTATTGAAGAAAATACTAGATCTTTTTTATGTTTAATCTCGTTAAGAAGTTTTAAAGTAAATGGTAAAAAGTCCCCACAGTGGTTGTCTACGTTATTTTTAATTGACGCACACATTACTTCAGTGTCATTCATAAATTGGTCAATTTCCCCCAACGTTGCTCATATGTTGTTATGTTAATGTATGCGGTTAATTCCCAAGAAGTGGTTACTATTTTAATTGGTCCTCGATTTTCGTAATAGATACCCGATTGCTGTGAGAGTTTGTCGTCAGTAAATTGTTGAGTGTTCACGCCAACATAAAAAAATGTCAGTGTAAATAAAATCCTGAAAAAAATTAAAGGTCGGTTGTCTAAAAACGTAAAAAAAAAAAATAAAAAAAAAAATTATAAAGTTGTTTCAAAATATTTTTTTGTATTATTTTTGTGGATTCTATAATCCTTCCTGCCCTTCTTTATTGTTAAGTTCTCATTTCCATGCACATGTGTGACTTCGAAAGGTCCTGTCCAATTTCGGCTTAATGTGTTTCTTTTATTTTGTTCTTTTATTAATACCTTGTCTCCCACATGTATTTCTATTCAGGGCCGTGGAGAGAACTTAAGGGCCCCATGGACAAGCCAACCTGGGCCCTTCTCAAACGAGGTATTAAACTTACCACTGACATCCAGTGACGTCCTTAGGAATGTGTATACCAAAGAGATAATGTAAAAATATTAAACAAATTATGATTTATGAATTATGATAATATGTAAGTGTTACACAAATTTCGAGACATAAAAATATATTATTCATTATTCAAAACTTTGTAATTTTATTGTTATGTTGGTTTAAGTTTTGTGGTATAAAATATTTAAAAGCCAAAGTGGCAAAGTCATATACTAATATACTAACACATATAATATGGTACAAAGTAATTATTATATTAAGTTGTATTTATAAGAGTTTTAAAAAATAGCTTTTCTAGCTTTTTTGTTTGCAAAAGTATCGATAATGCTATTATAATCCAATTGTCTAGCAAGATCAGGTTCCATAGCAAGTGTGCCCAAACTTGAAAGTCGATCTTGAGCCATGGTTGATCGGAGAAAGTTCTTTACTCTTGCTAGTGTGCTGAAAGATCTTTCTGCTTCAGCTACAGTCACTGGCAGTGTGCAGAATAACCTCAGAGCAATACATACATTTGGAAAAATGCTTTTCAGTTTTTGTTTTTCTAGTGTGTTAAGGAGATTAAGAGGTGAAAGGTCATTTTTGAAGTTAGCTGCCTGAATTGATTTCAAGTGATTAATTTCTTCCACCAGATCTCTAGAAACGTCACTGCTATACAAATTGACAAATGTGTTTGATTTTTCAGCAAGTTCTGCAGTTGAAAATTTTGGAAATTTCCATAGAAAATTAAACATTTCATCTATGTTTCGAACAGCAGTGTACCGTACTGTAATATTGGCTATCACACAGTCAATTATAGTATAAAACACCTGCTTAATCTTCTCTTCTCGGTTGCAATCATCTACTTGAGTTGACCCATCAGCTAGTTTCTTTCTTATGGTACGTTTTTTTGGAAAGGTTATTGCACTATTTAGATTTCCACCAACAAGCTTACACTCTTCCAAAATCATTTCCCAGTTATTTCTTAAATGTGTCAAATCATTTATCAAGCTGTCTAAATTTTTCACTTCCACGTCAATTGTACATTTTCTTGTTTGTAAGACTTTATTTCTATAGTCGATTGTGGTCAGCACTTTAAACCAAATAGAGGCCATAATTACACATTCAAATGAATCGGCATACTTGGAAAGTCCCCTAAGATCATTTAAAGTTTCAGCAGTTAGATTAAGATTTTGAACCTCTTTGATCGCCTCTTTAATGCCTACTATGTTCATAGAAAATGGCTTGACACATTCAATTCTTGAAGACCATCTTGTATCAGACATGTTGTGAAGTGAACATTTCAGATGTCCTTGCAAGATTTCCCATCTCTGAGGGCTAGAACTAAATATATTATAACATTTTTGTAGATTTCCAAAAAATGTAATGGCCTCAACGCAACATTGAGCAGCTTCGACTCCGCACAGATTCAAACTGTGACAGGCACATGGTGAAAAAAGAGCTAGAGAATTTTCTTTCATAATTCGACTCTGCGCACCTTTATACTGTCCACTCATGTTACTACCATTGTCATATCCTTGACCACGGCAATCACTTAGTAGAATATGATGCTCAGCTAGAGTACTCCGGATAAGCTCTGCTATTGCCTCACCGGTTTTTTTGTTGCAATCTACAAAAGCAAGAAAACGTTCTTGTACTTCATACTCAGAACTCTGATCTGTGGAACATAAAGTCAGATATCTCAATATAAATACGGTCTGTTGTCGATGAGATGAGTCTGGAGTTGCATCTACAATAATTGAGTAGTACTTAGCATCTTCTCTTTCTTTCAAAATAGCTTGTGTAACATGGTTAGAACAACATTTAATAAATTCGTTTTGACTGTCAGGGGAAAGGTAGTGTACTTGCATACGGCTATGAGTTGACTGAGACTCTCTGACTTTACTCATATGCTCTTTCAACAAGGGATCATAATTACTTAATAACTCTAGAATACCTAAGAAGTTACCGTTATGTGGGTTCCCTACAAGATGACTGTCCCCTCTAAATGATAGGCCTCGTTCTCCTAGAAAAATCACTACATCTAAAATTCGTCGCAAAATTTGTCTCCACCTATCTGCTTCATTTTTTATATTATCACACAGCAACATGTCTACAGTTGTTTTACTATCTATACGAGACTCCAGACAACGCCATTCTACATAACACATTTTGTGATTGACACTGTTTTCATGAGGTGTTATTCTATCATGTAATTTTTTCCACTTGTTGTCTGCAGAGTATCCTTCAGGAGTTGACAACATTGATCTACTTGGTTGTGGTAGTTTACTAAATAACCTACACGGAAAGCAATACAGTGATTTTTTAATCTTACTCCATACAAGCCAATCTCTGCATATTTTTTCATTATTTTGAAGTGTATACGTTAAAACAGAACGAGGAAAAGCACGCCCTTCTTTATCTTCTGGGAAATAAGGTGGGTGGGGAGAAGGACCACGAAGGACTGCCTGACTTATATCATCTTGTTTTAAAATTAAAAATTCAAACTGTCCTACGTCAAAATCGTAAGGCTTAGAACTGCCGGGATGTTTTGGATCTGTAATTGTAAATAAAGTATTAACAGTTTTAGATTTTTTCTCGTCAATATTAATGCTTGTAAATGTTTCGGCACTAGTTATTAACATAGAGCAAATAGTTCCCGGTTGGTCAGATTTGGTTGAGCTAGATGGATTTTGGTATGTTTGTAGTTTATCAACTATTGTACTAGGAATGATGGGAGAATTTTGAAATGTTTGAAGAGTTTCTTGATTTACAGAGGTTGGAGAATCAGTGAGTTTAGTAAAAAAACTTACATGGTCAAGAGTAGTTTGCCCCTTTTTTGCAGCTTTTTCTCGTAAGTCTCGTTCTTTTCTCTTTTTTGCACCTGATTTATGAATATAATCCATTGCAAAGACGCAGAGGATACGATTGACTAGGAAAGTTTTTTTTTAAGTACTAAATAGTCTATTATACAAACACTATTATAATGTATAGTTATACACTAACACAGTAACACGTCATATCACATACGGTTTTATTTCACTACATAATAACAATATTACAAAGCTGTAGAACACGCCGCAGCCGGGACACGCACGTAAACTAACAAGAATTCGTATAAGTATATAACGTGTGTGTGAGTAACAATATGCGTCGACGCGTTATCTTATCGGCAATCGCAGTTATTCCACAGACTAAATAAAAATGACTATTTATAATCTATGTGTCTTTCTTGAAAATGTTATATAATATCTACGATTAACTTTAATATTGTAGTGTGAAAATTCACTTTATTGTCGATCTATTTTAATAATTATACAGCATACGCTAAAATTATAACTACGATTCATATTCGTGGTTTATAAATAGCTTGACACCGTGATCGATAAGAAGTGGATTTGGTCAGGCCCCGGGCCTTTTTTGAAGCCCGGGCCCCTGGGCTACAGCCCCGGCTGCCCCCCCTCTCGTCGGGCCTGTTTCTATTGGGTTGCATGTTTTATCATAATTTTGTTTGTTGTCAAGTTTTTTTTCAATTAGATTGTCCCGTGCGAGTTTTTGAGTTTCTTGCATTACTCTTTTTAGGTCTAATGCGTAATTTTCGTAATTGTATTGTGGCTCGGGTTCCTTGAGAAAAGTGGTCGGTATATTAGGTTTTTTCTCAAAAATTAATTCGAATGGTGTAAATCCTGTAGAAGTGTGAACAGTCGTATTATATGTGAACATTGCGTAACATAACAAATTGTCCCAACTATTGTCTTTGTCAACGAAACTCCTTAAGTATGTTTTCAAAGTTTTATGGGATCGTTCTAAATAGCCATTGGTTTGTGGATGCCACGGAGTGGTCTTATGTTTGTCGATGTTTAATAGTTTACATGTTTGTTTAAAAAGGTCCGATAAAAAATTAGTTCCACAGTCTGTTAATATAGAATTTGGTATTCCGTATATGCATACGAAATATTCCGAAAGCTTGTGCAACCGTTGTTGCGTCCGTGTGCTAGGTAGGGCCATGGCCAGAGCATAACGACTCAACTCGTCTTGAATAGTTAATATATATGTATTTTGCGACGGAGTGATGGGCAATGGTCCTACTATATCTAAACAGATACGTTCGAACGGTCTATTAGCTGTTGTCGTTATCATCATTGGTTGTTTAGTTTTACCATGCGATTTTGTTTTTTGACAAATGTCACATTTACGTATATAATCTTTTACATTCCCCTTTAAATCTTTCCAGTGGTAATGTAATTTCATTCGTTAATAGTTCTAGAAACTCCCGAGTGTCCCCCTAATGGAGTGTTATGATATTCGGCAATGATCGATCGTTTTTCTTCATCAGAAAAATCCTGTTCCCTATACACAATAATTTTAACATTTGTTTCTTTAAAATGTATTTAAACATTTTCCTTATTCTTTCAAAACTGGTAATGTTGTTAGGCCTTCCATTCTTATGGTTGAGAAATGTCTATTTGGTTGTCTATACAGAACCCTTTAATGTCAGTGATTATTTTATAATACGCTTGGGCGTTGAGTTCTTTATTATTACTGGGTACTTCAAAAAGTATGATTAATTGATCATCACGTTTATTTATAATAAATTGTTTCGTAATGTCGAAAACTGGATTTGGAATTTTTTTGTTTATTAGAATTTCTCGTATTGCTTTATGAGTTATAATTCCGTTATTGGGTATTGGTAAGAACAGGTTCTCGCTTTGCGTAGCGTTTAAAATACTTCCGTCGACCTCGGAAAAGTTTGAATTTATTATAGCGTGTTTTTCTCGTGATTCGAAGTCTACGAGGCTAGTTTCGCTATTTACCATGCGTATGCGTGATAAGCAGTCGGCATTTGACTGTAATGACCCTGATCGATAAATGATCTCGTAATCGTATTCGGATAATTGGAGGCGCCATCGCATTAATTGAGAGGAAGCGTCCTTCAACCCGAACAAGTAGGTAAGTGGTCGATGGTCAGTAATAATGGAAAATTTCGACCATAGAGTACGGTCTGAAGTTTTACGGCCCAAATAATGGCAAAAGATTTTGTAACGCGTCTAATTTGCTGATCAATGTTCTACTAGCATATGCAATAGGTTTTCATGCGACGACTCGCTTTGCACTGCACAGCAATAATGGCCAAAACTTTTAGTTATGTGTATTATGTATTTATTCTATGCTAATAGTTAATTGACGAGCTTGGAGTACACTGCACCTATAAAGGACTTGGTCAGTTTCAATATTTCCTTTCTCCCAATCTGGATAAGTTAACAATGGTGGATTTATGAGTTTATTTTTTAATTCTTCGTAAGCGTTATCGCATTTGTCCGTCCAGCAGAACGTTACGTTTTTTAAGTAAATAGGTCAGTGGTTTGGCGATTTTTGCGAAATTATCTACGAACCGCCTATAAATTTAGTAGACCTAGAAAAGATTTAATATCTTTAGCATTTTTCGGCTTCGGATAATTTTTGATACATTCGATCTTACTTGGATCGGGAGAAATCCCGTCTCGTTGATTACATGTCCTAAATACAATACTTCTTTTCTTAGAAACGAACATTTCTTAGATTGTAATTTTAATTTATGTAAACGTAATCGATTAAAAAGTGTTTAAGTTTTTCTTGGTGGTCCCGCAGGCTGGATCCATGCACAACAATGTCGTCTAGATATGCCGTACACATTTCTCTAAACCTGTTAGTACAGCGCGCATTGCTCGCGTGAACGTTGCGGGTGCTGTGTACTAAGGCCAAAAGACATTCTAAGAAATTCATAATGTCAGATTTACTAGAAAACGCGGTTTTATGTGTATCCTGCGGGTCAATATAGATCTGATGATAGCCACTTGCTAAATCGAGTGTTGAAAAATAGTTTGACGATCCTAAAGAGTCAAGGATTTCAACTAAATTGGGTAAGCCATAAGCTTCGTTTTCGGTTACTTCGTTAAGTTTCCAAAAACATCCACACATATTCTTAATTTGGGTTTTCCATTTTTGTCTAAATTTTTCTTTTTACTACTACTAACGGAAAATTAAATGATGATACCGAATTTTGTATAATTTTATTGTCTTTCATTTCGGTGATTTGTTTTTCAATTTTTGTTGGTATGCCCAGGGTAACCGGTAAGGTCGAATATTAATTGGTTTAACACAGCGAGGTGTTTTAATCGAATGAGTTACTACATCGGTAGCGGTTAATTGGTCTTCTTCTAAGAAAAATATGTCAGAATATTCTATGCATAAATTTACTAATTGTTCACGTTCCTCTACGCTTAAATGGTCGGTATTAATAAGTTCCGCAAGTGTACGAATGCGTTCTCGCCCACTAGTCCCTGGTTATTGGTAATAGTTAATACTTGTTCTTGATATGGTTCCCATTTCAAATTACTAGTGTTTAATTCTTCGATTATAAAAGGTTCTTCGGAAATGTGATTATTATATTGCTTATAATTTATTATCTAATACTGGGCTCAAGCTATTAGCGATTATAACGTTTTGATTTAATTCCTGGTTTTTAATAGTCACTAATTTATGGTCAATAAATTCGTCTGCGGAGATAGCTAACACACAATTACTACGCGGCGGTATAAATGGATTGCGCAGTAGGCGGTTTACATTGCGGCATCATAAACATATCTCGACTAAAATCTAACACTATGCGGTTGTCCTTGATAAAGTCTCTACCTATAATACCTGATTCGGGTACTCGGAAATCGGCAGCTACGACATCGAATTTGACGTAAAAATCCGCTCCCTCTATATTAATAGTTGTTTTTAATGTCCGAAGGTGGTTACTGGGTTTGCCGTAATACCACTAATTGTACGTTTTTCACTTTCGTTTATTACGATATTTTTTTAGTGCTGATATTTTAATGAGGCTCATATCGGCTCCCGTGTCTACGAATAATTTTATTGTGGTAGGTTCAAACTGGTAGAGGTGCACTTAACGTGTTCTCTTTCCATATATGTAATAGTTTGACATTATTTCGATTTCGCCTACGGTACGATTTTACATTGTTGTTTTTACTAGTCGAGGCTTCGCCCTGCTCTTTTTTCTTTTTTTCATTGTATATTCTCTTACGACATTCACTAATGACGTGATTCTCTTTTT
Organism: Aphis gossypii; assembly: GCF_020184175.1. Lineage (NCBI taxonomy): Eukaryota > Metazoa > Arthropoda > Insecta > Hemiptera > Aphididae > Aphis > Aphis gossypii. The sequence goes on from NW_026083217.1 coordinate 70,337, forward strand.
TACAATAATGACAGACTTTAACTTGATTTACGGAATTTTTGAAATTTTTATTTTCGGTCTGATTCTTAAGACTTGTTATTTTATGTTCACTAGTTCGACATTCGTTACTATAATGTCCGTATCTACTACAACGGTGACATTGAATTTTACTTTTATCGTTAGATTTCTTTACGTATTTATTTCGATTATCCGTTTTATATTCAGGTTTTTCATTCAGTTTTTCTTCCTCTACAGCCAAAAACACGGCTTCCTCAAAAGTAGGTACTTTTGTGGCTTTCAAAATTAGACGGATATCAGACTGAATACCCGCAATAAATATGGCTAAAGTTTGAGTTTGGATTATTTCTGAAATGACTTTGGCTTCCGCCGTGGTCTTTTTTAAAGTTAGCACAGTGGTTAATTCATGGGAAATTTTTCTACTCTATCCGCGTATTGTTGTATCGATTCTTTTTCATATTGCTTAATTTGGTTAAATTGTTTTTGTAAAAATTGTACTGAATGGGTTTTACCAAAATAGTAGTTAAATGCCTTTAGTTCCTCCCATGACGTTATTTCCCGATATCAACTGCGTCACTTGCTTTATCGGTTAACTGAGAAACTATTGCGTCGAGTATCATAGGTTTAATTTTTCGTCTACATGCTCTAGTACAAATTCGCATCGATTAAAATAACTGGTGAGAAGACTTTCGGATCCCCCTCCAAAACTAGGTATTGCTTTCATAGCGTCCCCAAAAGTAAGTTTGTTTGCCATTTCGATTTCTTCTGGTAATTCAATAGAACGAATAGTTTTGATTTAAATCAATTAAGTGCTATCGTTTCCCCTGTAAATGTAGTATCGTCTGTATTGGTGGTTTCACCCGTATAAGTAGTATCGTCTATATTAGTAGTTCCTATAGATGTACCTAAATTTGAATCTTCCGATTCGTCTAATGCTCCGTACTGTGTACCTTTCCTAGTAGTCATCTACTGGTTATTTATAAAAAGTTCCCTTAGGCTCTCAGATAAACGGTAATAATTGTTCAAATAACTTACAATTTTTACATATTGTCTGAGATGTCGTTGGGTAGCTGTTCCTTGAAATGCTGGTTGAATGCTCTTAGAATGCTCCTTGAATGCTGGTTGAATGCTCTTAGAATGCTCTTTGAATGCTGGTTGAATGCTCTTAGAATGCTCTTTGAATGCTGGTTGAATGCTCTTAGAATGCTCCTTGAAGTCGATTCGGAACAGTGGTTCGTCCAAGGGTCTCAAACTACTGACTTGGATGTGTTTTCTGGTTGAAAACGGCCAAATATATTTCGTTTGATGTGAAGACCCCACACCTGACACCAAATTTGTAGTGAGCCGGTCCTGGTGAAGATGGCTCAACACGATTTAACGACGAAGTCCACTTTGTCGTCTATCTTCTTCGGAGAGCGTAAGTAATTTGTAGTAAATAAACAACTCGGTTTTTTATAAGTTTGAAAATCAAGTTATTTATTAACTGAGACAGAGTAAAATAATAATATTAACGACTGGCCCGATGTGTTGTTAAGTATAGAACAACGCCACCGGTCCACGCGTACTTGAGGCTTAACTATGTCTGAAACTTAATACTACCACAACCTTTTATATAAAAACTAATCATGGACGTAGTCCCCGAATATACGTGTGTGTCATGGTAAACCGGAACACAAGTTTCGTGTTTACGACGACACGATTATTAAATGCGTATTAGCTTTCTAAATATTCATATAACTAGCTCTATAAAATAATATAAATAATTTACGTATCTTATTTACGCATTCATATAACAAGAATATAATACTAGATCTATAAATGGATATATGAAATTATTGCAAATAGTATCAGCTCAAAGGTAATAAAAAAATAAAGTAATAAAATAGTAATATGGTCGGATTACTACATTCATCAGATTGGTCAGCCACTGGATTTGATTGTTCCTAAATACAGCAGATGGCCAATTCGTTGGAGGGGAGGTAATCAAGCTGATTGACTTATCAGCAATCTGTGATTTTACGGCTGGGCGAATTTATAACCAGATGGAATTGATAATAACTGTTCGCGCCAAAAGTCACTGATATGAATTGTAAATAGTAAATATCTATAATTATATTCCGTTGAATATTGATCAAGTATTCTAGACGAAATAAACCATTCTTATATTATAACTATATAATATTATAATATCATCATTCGTCATATCGAGTTAATATAAGTTATATAAGTTAATAAGACCGTACCTACTACCTATTACTTATTTATGATTATTGAGTATTGACTGTAGTTGAGAATAAACGTTATTCGTTTATCCGTTTATTTTTTATTTAGAACTGCGTTCTTATAATCCTTATAAAAATGGAAATAACATTCACCCATGAAGATTGTGTTTATGTAAAATATTTGGACATAGAAACGATGTGTTCGTCATTTGATCATGGTTTTTATACAGTTTTATGATAAGTAGAAGTTTATATGATAGATATTCGCTCAGACCATTACTTTAGATCTAACACTGCATCACACAACCATTAATATTATTTATCTGTTACATATATCAATTATAATACACATTCAGTCAAGTATTTATCTAGTACTAATTTATCTTAAAAAAATGTTTAGATCTTGATAATGATGTATTGTGTTTTAACATACATACAATTTTGTCAAAAGAGTGTGTTCATCTAAAAAAAAAACGATGTAATAAGGGTGGAAATACCTGGATGGTATGTATGATTTTTTTTTAGATTTGTTATAAAATTAATATGTTATTTGGACAATGTCAGAGTAATATTATGTTTAAATGTATTTAGGGATATGAAATATGATGTCACTATGATATGAATGGAAAAACCTAAGATAAACCTGAATCAAAACTGTGGACTTCAACAGGTATTAAATTACTTATAGAAAATCGAAGTACTTTTGAAGAAGATTTCAATAGTAATAAAAAAAACTACAAAATATGGGAAAAAATAGCAGACAAATTATGTAAAAATGGGATTATTGTATCTGGATCAAATTGCAATGTGAAATTTAAAAACTTAATGGAAACATTTAGAGACAATGTCCATAGAGCCAATACATCAGGAGAAGGTGGCATTAGCTGGGAATATTATCCCTTAATGAAAAAATATTTTGGGAAAAAAGATTCTGTTGCACCTTGCATGCACCCAAAAAAAGTACTCTGTTAGAAAGTTCTTTGCCCAATTCAAAACCTAACTTAGATGCTGATAGACAAGTAGCAAGCACATCAGCCATTCATGATGAAGAATTAACAGATACTCCGCCAACAAAGAAGAAGAAAACTTTTCATGAAGTTTTATTAGAAGAGATGAAAGAAGACCGTAAGTCCAGGGACGAATTTAAAAAATTAGAAAATTTTATGGACATGATGATAAAGATAGAAAATGCTAAACTAGATAAAATGACTTGATTCATGTTTTGTTGTGGTGTTATTTTTTTAAAATACAGTTTTTTTTAAAATTTCATTTATCTATAAAGATTTTTTTTTTTTGTTAAGTTATGTATGAATGGTTATAAATTTGTATAATTTTGTTTTTGTTTTCAAGTTATTAAATTAAATCATTTATTCTTATTATTGTTTTTAAAACAATTAGGTCACACAATAATACAATTATATATTAATATCAGGGTCTTAAATTTATATTTAAGCAGTAGGTGTTTTACTATTTAATCTATTTAATAATAATAAATAACATAATAATATTAAATAAATATAAATAATTAGGTATTACATAAAATAAATTAAAATTGAAATGTCATGATTTGCTCAATGTTCATAAAACCTAAAACAAAAGAAGAAATATTTGTGTTAGCTAAAAGTAAAACTATTGATAAATAATTAGTATCCAATGTTTAATAAATTACCTAAGAGACAATTCATTTCTTTTGTCAATACCATTTTTTGTGTGACTGATATTGAAAACCAACAATCTTGATGAATTTCATCAGTTGAAATGTCCAAGTCTTGGTCATTATCTTCAATTAAAAATAAGTCATTGTTCTTAAGAGCCAAATTATGTAAAATACAAGCACCAGTCACTAAAAGATAAGTGAAAATATAATATTATATAATATAATATAAAATATAATATCAGTCACTTAAGACTCATTAATTCAACTGATTTTGATTCTAGTGACCTAAAAATTAAGTAATATTTTTAGTATTCTTTTCGTGCCCGAATTAAATTTGTATCTTAATAAATTACAGTAAATTAAGTTAAATTAAAAATCATTACTTGAGTCTTCGAAAACGCCCTAGTAACAATCCAAAAGCTTGTTCTATAACCACTCGAGTTGAACTTAATCTTCTATTGAATAATTTTTCTCTATCTGACAATATGTGGGTAGCCTTATATGGGACTAAAAGGTTTTCAAGTAATGGAAAAGCAGAGTCACCAAGAATATGAGGATCTTTAGATATCATTTCTTGTGGATTATTTATTAAAGTATTTCCTAATGAAGAATTTTTAAAAACTCTTGCATCATGCGAACTCCCAGGCCAACCTGAAAATGTAAGTAAAACTCTAAATGAGCATTACAAACAGCCTAAAAATTAAAAAAAAAAAAAAAAAATTATTATTTTTTTTTTAGCTTATAAAGTAATTTATACCAGTAGAACAATTGACTGAAACATTTTGCGGTTGGTGTAGTCACACTTTTAGCTTTTTCTGAATGCATGCGGATTTGGTAGCCATCAATACATCCAATAGTATTTGGTACATAATTTATTCTTAAGTTTTTAAAATCTTGTACAGTTTCTTAAACAAAAAAGTGGTATTAAATTATGTCAATGTTTACAAAAAATCATACTCTAGGTACTTGTTTCAGAACGTCCCCTAGGCCATATTATGAATTCATCAAGAAGGTTTGACAGTGCACGTATATACTATACTTATGTATAGTACGACATGCAAGCCCTCTATTTAACCCGAAACGATCACCGACCTGGCTATAAAATGATTAACAATAATACATATTACTGAATGAAACCTATCAAAATAAATCATTTTTGTTAATTACCGAAATGTCTCAGTGTTACTCAAGTACCAAATAGTTAACAAAGTAGCTTTATGAAATCAACCCCAGTCTTCCTGCTTTTATATTGGGAGACTTAATAAAGTTTCATTTTACACATTAAAACCTATATTACAAATAGTAAAAATAAAATATTTTATAGTAATATAAAAAATAATTAAACCTAATTTACTTAGCTCAACTGAACTTCTTGTGAGTCTGAAGTGACTTTTAAAATCTATGTCATCATATAAACTTGTTATTGACATTATTTCACATTTTTTGAAAGCAATTGAATTAAAAGCTTTTTTTTATCCAAAGACTTATTTATATCTTGTAGGTGATTTAAATAAATAATAATAATAAAAATTATCATTCATTAAAGAATTTGATCACCTACAACAATTATAAAAAGATGTAGGTAATTTAATAGAATAAAATCACTTTATTCAAATACAATTTAAATTTAAATAAAATATCAATGAATTAAACAATTAATAAGACAATGATAATAATTGTGGTATATTGTGGTTATGTATTAACCGACATGTTCCAGCGTATCACGGTTTTTAAAAAAAAAAACCGTTCCTAAATTATTACCAATCCACTGAACAATCCACTAGATTAGTTGATGAATTTAGGAACACACGGAATGTCCTACAATCGACCAACAAATTTGTTGGATTAATAAAATGTGTGTCTGCTATTGTTGCGCTGTCAAGTTCACAAGGGTCATTTATTTATCTATTGTTTTTTTTTTTTAACAATTCGTTTATTTTTAAATACCAATACAATAATACCTATATTATAATATATTACATTAGAACACAATTTTTTCTAAAATTTTAATTGTTGGGAAAATTAAAATATTTAAAAACACGAAGTATTATTTAATAGCATTAAAAATGATAATACGCGAATAAAATCATTCAATATAATTAATATAAATATACTTTAAATAAATTTATTTATTTAAACATAATTTGTATCTATAGAAGATTTATATTTGTAATTTTAATTTATTCTAATTTAGATATATTGCGACCGGAGAATCATTTCGCTCATTATCATTTTCGTTTCGAATTTCTAATAGTTACAAAAGCAAAATTGTCAAAGAAAAATTGGAAGCTCTGAAATTCAGACTTATGCCAATATTTCTACCCAATACTAATACAGTCGACTTTAAGGCTAAATTTGAGGAATTTTGGACAAAATGGAATTTTCCTAATTGTATCCTTGCATTTGATGGAAAACACGTCCGTATACGTTGCCCAAGTAATGGAGGATCCTTGTATTATAACTATAAGGACTATTTTTCAACAGTTTTATTAGCAATGGTAGATGCTAATTACAACTTTGTGGCAGTCGACGTTGGATCTTACGGAAGAGAAGGCGATAGTGGTATTTTCTTGAAATCTAATTTGGGCAAAAAAGTTTTGAATGGTACATTTGGATTTCCAGATGCAAATGTATTGCCTGGTTCAGATACTGTACTACCTTACGTTATCATAGGAGATGAGGCGTTTAGATACATACACACATCATGAAGCCATACACTAGGAAATCAGCTAATATGATGATGCTTCAAAGCAGTATTTAATTACCGACTAAGTCGAGCGCGTCGTGTAACTGAAAATGCATTTGGACTATTGAGCCAAGTATTTCGTGTTTTCTATCAAACAATAAATATTAATCCGGAAACTTGTGACCGTATGATACTTGTTGCCTGCTGTCTTCATAATATGTTGAGAGAAGGATATTTGGAAAAAAATGGAAAAGTGTTTTATAATTATGACTCAGAAGAATCTAGACCAATAAATAACATGATTTCAATTGTACGCGAAGGTGGATTTTTCATTGTTTCATTTTAAAAAAGGAATTTGTTCCATTGTTAGAAATTAATTTTTTTTCATTTAGAAAAAAGCACAAAGTAATTAATAATTATTAGTTTCTTCAAGTTTTTTATATAATACTTTTGTTGATACTTAAAAATGGTTTTTTGCATTGGTCATATAACATTAAATAACGCTATTTCTGAATATCACAACATAGGTACTTAAAAATAATCATTAAAAATCTGTACATTTCTCAACTAATTATTTTATTCAACAAAAAAACAAAAAAACTACAGTTTTATTTATTTTAAAAATCAATAACAATTATTTGCAATAAATACAAATTACACTTAAAATAACATTTATTCATTTCTAAATGAATAATTTTAGTAAGCTTTTGACAAATTTTGTATGTATCGTTTAACTTTCTTATTTCATGAAAAATCCTTATGTTGAAATATTTGAGACCAATAGTTTTTATAAGAAAATCTCGGTGGGTTTCAAAATTAAGTAAATCTAAATGTAAGTTTTGATTTACACATTCCATTTGATTAAATATTGATACATCAATATTAGTTTTTAATTTTAGAACTAACATTTCTCGATCTCTTTTGGAGAACACTTCTGGAATATTTCCGGAAAACTTGTTCTGCAGCCTGACATATCTTCACAACATTTTTACTTGGTTTCTTAAGTCGGCCTCGGTCTTTGATTGTTGCAAGGTTACTAATTTGATGGGATCCATAGATTTCTTTTATACAATATTGACACTTAAATTTAGTTTCCAATTTTTTAGCAATAAATCCAGCTATATATGAAGTAATATCTTCGATGAATGGACTTAAATTTAATATACTGCTAAATAGTTGTTCATCCGGTATTGAGATTAATAAATTATTTTCCTCAATACATTTGAAGGTGAGTCTGTGGAGTTGTAATGATGTTATTGATGTAGAATCTAAAATTGAGAAGTTCCCATATGGTGAAGCTTGAAGCTATAATTTTATCTATAAACAACTAAATACGAATCCTGGAACTGACTACATGTGGATTGTCGTTATATCCACACGGCTTCTAGAGACACTAAAAATGTCTCTAAGTGATCTTGACTTAATTTGTATGTTATTAAATATGACAAGTCACCTTTTTCTATTAAAACATTATATAAGTCTAATGCATTTTTTAAACTCAAAATAAGACCTAAGTAGTATAAATATGGGGCATCTGGCTCCATTTTTCAGCGGAGATGAAAAAAGTTTGAGGGGGTATGGTCCCCTTGCAGTGTAAGAAATTCCCGCTGTAAAATGGAGCCAGACGCCCATGGTTTCTAACCATTCTTAGTATAAATATGGGGCGTCTGGCTCCATTTTTCAGCGGAGATGAAAAAAGTTTGAGGAGGTATTGTCCCCTTGCAGTGTAAGAAATTCCCGCTGTAAAATGGAGTCAGACGCCCCACGTTGTTTCAGGCAAACCATGAGGCGTTTGGCTCCATTTTTATAGGGACACAAAAAATGTTTAAAGCGGAATGTCCTTCTTTCAGTATAAAAAATCTCCCTATTACTTTTACTGAAAATAAAACATGATTAGTTATTAGTTAAACGAATCATTTTCGTTTAAATTTCTGAAATAAATAAAATCATTTTTTTTTTTTTATCATTTTGTTTATTTATTTTAAATTAATTAATAGTATTTAACATCAAGTATTTTAAATAAATCAGTTTTTTAATATTATTCACACTAGTTTTCTTACTTCTCTAGTAAAAGGTACATATTCAACAATGCGATCATGAATTAATTAACAATAAGCAGTTACACCTGTAAGAGATTCCGATGCTTCAATTTCCAATTGTACATCTACTGATGATGCTGTAGCCGAATCGTTCTGTTTTGAAGTATCGATAACTACAATTGGTGCGTTCGATAGAAAAGTAGAGGGACTTAATAAGGGGTTTCGTATATTTTTTTCATAGTACGATTCTTGAAACGATGTATACATATCATATAATAAGGTGAAATTATTTTTCGTAAATCTAAATTCAAATTATCATATGGATAAGCTATTGAGTTAAGAAATACTTTAACGTTTGTCATATTACAGTGATCAAATATACTACAATCTTTTTCTAACGAATTTTTACGTCCTTTTTGTAATCCAATTATGATAAATCGTGGTTTTTCTAATTTTGATGCTGTCTTCAAGTTCCACACTACTTTTTTTGTGGTTCCGAGTTCAGGATATTCAAAAGTTTCAAAAGATCTGAACGGGATAAACAAACTTTTTCTTTTCAATAAGTTTTAATAATTTTAACCTTTCTTCATCATCAACAGTAATATGTGGAACCTTCCAAACTATTTTATTCAAATCAACTTTTCCAGAATTTGTACTTGCACTGGTAATTACTTTAGAGCGTTTAAATCGTTATGACATCGAGTTAATATTAGTTCTAATCTAGAATTAACTAATATCTTTTTAAAGTCTTCAAATAGACCTAACCAATATTTCAACGGAATGCATGCACTAAATTCTCCATTATTATTTGCTGGGTTTGAACTATTTTTAAAAATCCAACCAGCATTTTCATAACAATTATAATTATCAGGTGTACCTGATAGATAACCTTTTAACGAACTGGTAATACCAAGTACGCGTGTTCTATCTACTTCTATTCCATTGATTTCAAGTCGTAGTCGTATTTGATCAAAGAGATAGGAAAAACCCGTTGTTATTAGTAAGTTTTACTTTTCCAGCATCTGATACTTGACCTTCTAAATATATAAAGCTTTCATTCAGATATGGATAAACATCTGTTTGTTGAATTGATATACGTATTTCATCGCTATTATTAAATGAAGTTGTATACGGTGTATATGAATGATATTCGATTTTCGTAATTTTAGAATCGGTTTCAAACGGCGAACTTATATCTAAAATATCACTTTCAGGCATTCTGCTTTAATTTATAACCTAAAGCCTTTAAAGTTGTTTTATTTTCGTTGTTATTTTTTTTACTTTATTCGATGTTACCGGTACCGCTTTAGTCTTTTGACTAACAAGATTTATTTTATGTAATGGGCTTATATTAAATTTTAATCCCATATTAAGATCCGTAACGTTTAATATGTAGATTGATTATTAATTTCTCACCTAAATTGTTTATCGGATTATGATCTTGATCAACTAATTGTATAGTTATTGAATCGATATTTGTTTTATTTAATTTGTAATATATTAGGTTATTTGGTGTTTGAATCAGCTTAGACCCTATGATCTCACTAGGGAAAACTCATAAATTGAATGACTTGACATGTGGTTGTTGAATGAACCTTGAGCTATATTACACATTTTTTATTGAGTTAACACTGATTAAATTTGTCACTTTCTGTGATCGATGACCCTCAATGTGCATATTGTGTGGTTCATAACTTTTTTTTCCAAACCCCAATAAAGGTCCTATACTGTTCTTTACGTTAAAACGTATTATACCATTACTGAATATGGTTGTTCTAAAATCTATTTGATCAATCCCGATATCAAAAGTCATTTTCTCTGTCGATTTTATTCTAAAGTATTCGTTATCATTATTAAAGTCATCTATTGGGCCAAAATTTGATTTTTAATATCCTTAATATCGTAACACCCCTTTTCAGTGTGATATAACAGATTGGAAATTTATTATTATTTAGTAAACGATCGGGGTTTTCTAAATATATTTCGAAGTTGTTATTAGTTTCGTTTATGTTTGCAAATGTATTATATGTTTGCAAATTTAACAAAGCAATTTCCGAGTCATCGTATACATCAATTGGTGGACAATAATGTACAGATAATGTGGTTGTATTACCAGATAAACTTAAAGTAACTGATTCTTGCATTGTAAAAAATTAAGACATAAATGTCCACAATTAAATGAATTAAAATCTTGATAATTTGTGTAGTTATATTTAATTTTGTTTCCTTTAAAATAGTTTTGTAGTTCAATCGGTGGAGGTAAATCACCGAAGCTATCAAAATATTCAACCTTATCTTTAATTTATAAAACGCTACCCAATGACTTCCATTACCGGAAGATACGTCTAAGTTTAATATACCACATTCGATTGCGAGAGGTTTTTTAGGTAAGTTATCACGTGAAAATACTCCGCGGAAATGACTGATATTAAACTTTGTAACGTATTTTATAATATCTCTAGAAGTTAGTGGTGTTGTTAGGTAGCGTATTCATCAGTTTTTTTTCCTTGATCCATTATTATTTAAATATAATCCATTACCTTTCTTTCTTTTTGAATTTTGTATTGCATTATACACACTGGCACTTCCAGACATTAAACTACCAAGTGCTGATAATCCTGCAAAAATAGGTATTAAGGGAATTGCACCACCTGTCTGACCTGGTGTTAAAATCAACCTTTTACCAACTTTTTTTTTCGCTAACATTATACATTTATTTTTATTTTTGTAGTACGTTTCCGTTTACGTTTACAACCCATTCCTATTTTTCTTTTAGCTTTCATTGCGTTTATTACGGTGTACGCAACGATTTTTTTCTATTCTAGGTGTATCTTTTGCTTTAAATCTTTCCCAAGCTCGAAGTTCTAACACTTTATGTCTATCTTCTAAATGTTTTCTAGTTGCATGCAAAATATCGTGATCGTAACATGCAGTATCCAACGGGTTTATTCCTTTATCAACACAATCTAGTCACTTTTTTTAATTTTGCACCATGTCAACAATACTAATAGTTTGAAATACGAGCTTCAAACGGATGACTATTTATAAGTGAGTTTACAAATCCTTTACCAGTCTTACCTGATTTACACTTATGAGTTGAACGTATCATTTATAACTGATTATAAGTAAAAATGCATGAGTATTTATACGAAAAAATGAACTTGATTGAGCAGAAAGATAAATTAGATATTACAAATGTTGATGTTCAGATAGAAAAAAAACCATCAAAACATGGATCATTATTACCTGATACCATACGTGCTATATTAGTTGGTCCTAGTGGTTCAGGAAAAACAAATATAATGTATAATTTAATTACCCATGAAAACGGGTTAAGATTTGAAATATATATTATCTATACTCTAAAACCTCAAATCAAGAAAAATATGTTTTGTTAAAAAAAATAATAGATGATATAAAAGGTGCAATTTTTTCATTTTTACAAGTGCTGATAAAGTTATAAAACCAAACTTAACTAAAAAAAATTCCATTATAATTTTTGATGACGTTATATGTGGTCCGCAGTCAGTAATCAGAGAATACTTCTCAATTTGTAGACATTCAGGTGCTAGTTCAGTATTTTATTTAGCACAAACATATTCTAAAATACCAAACAAAAGAGTAAGAAGATAACTCAAATTTTTTAATAATACTAAACAAGACGATACAAATTTACGTCATATATTCAATGATCATTCGTCTACAGATATGGATTTCATTGAATTTCGGAAAATTTCCATTTATGTTGGAATCATAGTGATTATGGTTTATGGTTATTGATAAAACTCGGGAAATGAATGAAGGAAGATATAGATGTGGTTTTCATACTTTTATTAAAATAAAATAAATGTAAGTATAAATATAAATATAAAGTATAACTGAAATTATATACATTGTGTTGTCAATAGTCATACGATACAGTTATATTCACATTATTATTTGAAATGATTAAAGAAAAAGTTTTATTGGAAAATTTAATAACCTCAAAAAAAAATATAAAACGAAAAATAATGGAAATGAAACGTGGTATCATAGATTCCGACAACTATTTTCGTGAAGCATTTAAACCAATAATAGAACCATTGAGCAACCAAACAGAAAGAATACACAACCGGCTGATGAAATAAAACCGGAAACTTCAGACGTTAGTGATGATGATAATGATAACGAATTAAATTCATCATTTTCAAATTTTTTCAATAAACGTCCTACATCAAAACGATATGATAAATCATATGGTATGTATTATGATAAAGCCAGTGATTCATATAAAATAGGAGGCTACTCTGTAACTTTAGTCATGGTAACTTACAGTTATTTAATAAATACTATCCATGGACTGAAGGACTATGGTCTTTACTATGTGAGAAAGAACCAAAAAATACAACTCTACAAGATATGGAATCTTATTACGACATTTTAAAAACTTCACGAGCTCATTTAAAAGCAGATGGGAAACCTAAACCTCAAAGTTTCATAAATGGACGAATGTTGTAAAACCTCTATACGATAGAATGAAAAATGAGGAAAGCAATTAAACGAAGAAATAGATAAAATTAATAACTCAAGAAATCCTCGATTAAGTTTAGCACAAATTACCGATCATTTATCTAGATCTAACACTAAACGTAGTAATATTCATAATAATACAACTATACCAAATGATCCATTTGAATTTCGTCCAACAGCAAACAGTTCTATGACTACAGATCCAAAGAATGAAAAAATGTTTAATTTTACTGCAACCCCAAAGGTTAAGAGAGGTTCTGGTTTATATAAAGATGTAATACCTCAAACACAATTAGTTTATTATGACGATCCGAATGAACTAGTAACTAGATTAAATCTTCTAACATCATCACAAAATGTTGGTAATACTGGTGTCAATAATGAAATTATATCAATTTTAGAAGAATTACGCGAGAGAAATATTATAGTATAATGACAATCTTAACCAGTTTAGCTGAGGAGTTACATGGACCAGCGAGAAAAATATTTCCTAGACGAAGCGTAGTAACACGGTTTAAAGATGATCTCTGGCAAGCTGATTTAATAGACATGCAACCACATTCTAGACAAATAATGGTTTAAATTCATTTTAATTATTATAGATACATTTACCAAGTATGTGTGGGTAGAAGCACTAAAAAATAAAACAGCAAAGGAGTGTACAAAAGGTATAATAAAAATATTTAAAAAAAAATCAACCAAAATTATTACAAACAGATAACGGAACAGAATTTTACAATAATGAATTTCAAAGTATAATGAATAAGTATCATATTAGACATTATTCAACATACAGCAGTATAAAGGCTGGTATGGTGAACGCGTTATAAGAACAATAAAAAATAAAATTTACAAATATTTTACATCAACAGGTTCATGGAATTGGATAAATTCAATTTTAAATTAGTATATAATTATAATAATACAAAACATTCAACAATAAAATGTTCACCACACGAAGCTCGGATCAACCCGGTTACAATTAAAAGAAAAACATTACAAATTAATACATCAAATAAACTTAAATTTAAAATTAATGACAAAGTAAGAATATCTAAGTATAAACATAATTTCAGTAAAGGTTATACACCAAATTGGTCAACAGAAGTGTTCACTATTTCTAAAATTTTAAATACAGATCCATTAACTTATCAACTAAAAGATAGTTCAAATAATATAATATTAGGCTGTTTTTATACACAAGAATTAAAAAAAAAATTTTTTCCCGACACCTTTCTCATTGAACGTATTATAAAAAAAATAAAAACAAATTATATGTTAAATGGTTAGGTTTTAACAACAGTCATAATTCGTGGATTGATGTAAACGATACTTTAAAATAGTAAATAAACGAAATGTATCAATCAATATTTATTATTTTAATTGTATAAACCATTTTATTATTACAATGTTTGGATCTATTTCATTTTTATGTTAATTTATTTTTAATTGATTACCGAATGTTATAATTAAATTAAATCCGTTAATTTTTTTACTACCATATCCCTACTAATCTGGCAATCGATGTAAAACTTTGTCTAAAATAAAATAGAGTTGACTCAGATTTTCAATATCGATTTCTAATTTGGAATTATAGGTTTGTTCATTCTGAAAAATTAAATGTTATACTGTTTAGCTAATTGTTTAAACATGCATTTTAGTAATAAAAATAAAAATAATGAATAAATAACGTTTTTTTGTTTTTTTTTAAATTGTATTTATCCTATATTTTATTTATTAATATTATTATTTTTATTGAATACTATATCAATTTTACATAATTAAAAAAAATAAAATAAACTATTTTTTAAACGATAGTGACCATATGCAATAGTATTAATACCATCACGCATAATAATCCTTTTATCGTCATTCGCACTAAGAGCAATTTTATCTATAGATTTAGAATAAACAAAATGGTGTTTTGATTGTATAAAATTCATAGATTTACATAATTGTTGACTAGCTGAATTATTGATATATGCATTTAATATATTTAAATATTCGTCAAACTTCATGTGATTATTAATAACATATTTTTTAACACCCTTAGCTCTTTTTACTTCATCTTTATTTGTTTTATATGCATAGAGTTTAGGACGTAAAGTAATAAATTCTAATAAGATTTCAGATTTTAATTCGTCTTTAAAATAACCTGGTTGATTTTTTCTACGATCACTAAAACAATAGTGATTTTTGGATAATTTGAAGTATCAAGTAAGAAAATAATTTTCGTTTTATGTCATCGAAAAAGTTAGAAGTCTTATTTCGTAAACTAACGAATCAGTATCTGAACACAATGTTAATTTTATTTCTATACATATTTTTCATTACATTATAATGAAAATCATACATTATCGACTTTGAAATATCCAATATTGCAAATCCTACATAAATAGGCTTATCAAATTTATTTTTTCCTTATTCATATGAATAGCCATTAAATTTTTGTGTATATAGTTCGATCTTTAAATGTTGTTTTCGACATTAATCGATGTGCTTTTTTTTCGTTAGATACTAGAAACATTGACATACGTTTTCTTACATTTTCCATACATTTTCCATAGACACTATTCACTAACAGTTTCCAGAATTGTCGTTCAAACTCATTCCTTGACTTAACCCTCATATTTGTACATAAATTTATATATGGTGCCATCCAACGAGATTGCGAAAAACGCAGAATCCTATGAACTTTTTTCACTTTAATCCATTAACGATGGCCTGTTTCAAATTTCTATAGTGAACTACATAATTAAATTTCGATTCTAATGTTGTTAATAGTTTTTTACTTTTGAATTGGGAATTGGGAGGACATTTATTCTCAGGTAAAAATGGGAAATCATTATGATTGTCATGTAATTGTTTTGGATAAATAACATCTACTTCTAAAATATAACCATATTCAGCATCATCTTCAATTTGTGTTATATCTATTGTCAAATCGTTAAACCATTCAAAATTTTTATGAGGTAAAGCAGATAGCATTGATTTTCCATATAGATTTACACAGTCCAAGTAAGCTAACCACGTTACAGGTTTGTTTGAATCATAATTAATATTTTGAATATTAGGAATATTAGCTTTTACATGTCTTTTAACTGAATGACAAATTCCACCACGTAATCCGTTCTCCAGAAAAATTTGAATATCATACTGTTTAAGTCGTTCTAATTTAACATTAGTATGTTTTAACATACAATCGAATGCAAATCCTGGAGCGGTCATAAAATGTGAAGCATCGAGTTTAAGTGTTTGTAAACAAAGATCTCTAAAATTTTCAAAAACATCAGAAAGTAAACATACATCTGTTGCTAAGTATAAGTCACTATATTCTCCTAATGTTTTTATATTAAATTTTTTCCAAACCTTATGAGCATGCGCATAATCTTCATCACTAATATCTTCATCTTTTAATGAATTATAAAAAAACTGTTTTGGTGGTAAACAAGTTTCATTTAATTTATTAGGATGGTCAATATATTCATAAGGAAAACACACCTTTTCGTGTAACTAAATTTAATGTCGACAAAGAAAATATTTTTAATGTTTCTCTAAATCTAGTTTTGTCTTCAGATAAATTATCAGCTAGTGAACTAAGAGACTCTGACATAAAACGAAATGTATCAATAAATTTATATTGAATTTATCTTGAATAGTTTTACTAAATGATATATATTTTTCTGATGAATTAGGTATTACATGAATATCATTTTCATTACAACCAAGTTCACGAACAATAAAATGACTGTCATAGACTAAGTTATGAAAGTATATTGGAATAAATGAAACATTAGTTAATTCAAAATTACAATTTAAACAACAGCTGATCTAAAACGTCCTGTAAAATGATTATGATCTCTTACTTTAAATAAATTATCGTTTTTAAATGATTTGAAGCAGCATTCACATAATCTAGCATTTTGAAATTTATGCTCTTCATCAACAGTTAATTTGTCCATGGGTATATTTATCTTATAAAGATTACACACTTTTGAACCTATATCTATCATTGTCTTTATGAAATGTTTTGCTGCATTACGATTTCTATAAACATGAAGTTTTGTTGGAATTTTATTTTTTTATTAAATATTTAGGTATAATGTCATAATCTATTTTTACGTAAAATGCATAACTCATAGGTTTATGTTTATGAGTTATCAATGTCTTAGTTTTAATGTTGGTTGTTTATTATAGGTTTTAAATAACATTCGAAATCAGAATAAATTACTATAGGTATTCGTTGAGATCTTTAAAATTTTTAAAATAAATAGTATCGTCATCACCGTTATCAAACATTACAGGTCTTCCAAGTTTATGTTTTCCACAAATTTTTTTATGTTTTTTTAACCCATCAATACCCCATAGTTTGAATTTACAAGGAATATTACTAAAAACTGTAAAACATCTTTTACATATAATTAATTTAGATTTATGTTTCGTCTTTTGATTACGAATAAGTCTACAAAAATCATTAATAAAACAATAATGTGACGTTATACCATTATTAATTAAAAGCAGATCGAAATGGTTTTTACTTTCCACATTATTCATATATAATGGGAAAACAACATTTTATTATCTAAACTAAAAACATTAACTGATACATTATTTAAACGTTCAAATGATTTAATTTGATTAACTGGTGTCGGAAAATCGATACAATGAAAATTTAATCTACTTTTTTTTTCAAGTATTTAAAATATTGATTACTAAATTTAGTTTTATCTGAACGAGTATTATATTTTGTTAAAATTGCATATTTGAAACATTTGTTATCATTTTTTACATTTATAACAGCTTTCTTATTCCTTATACATTCTGGTAAAATTACATAAGAAGATCCGGTTAAAGGGTTTACAATATTGATTCTTAATTGTAATGCATCAATTGAATATAAACTCCACCACTTCCTTTAGTTACAAAATTACTTTCCTCTTTGTTAATTTTATCAAACATTTTTTTTAATAAATTTTCGAAATTTGAATTTGTATATGCCAACACATTCACTGTTTTAAATGAAATATCTCGGTATTCCTGTGTTAACACATGTACATAAACACAGTCGAGATATAAGTTAAATTTAATACTAGTTTGTTGTGTCATTTTTTTAATTTACAAACAATCATTTCAAAACCGTAGTCAAAAAATTGATTAAAGTCTATGAAATATAATCGTTTTTTAAAACAAACGTTTTTGAACATTTTTTAAACCGATTTAATTGAATAAGTCCGCTTCCAATTACGTTCATACGTGTTCTTTTTGATATTACATTTCGTTGTATTTTACTGTAATTAAAAATAAATACATAATAATAATAATAATAATAATATAAAATTTACCATTAAATAACAAAAAATTATTATTACTAAATAAAAAAAACGTATTACCATTTATGCTTATTAAGTCATTATTTATATATTACAATCAATAGCGTTGACCATTGAACGATCGAGGTTAATTTTAAAATATTACTGTGTTACTAATTACGATCTATTGTTATTAAAGATAAGTCAATATAATTTTATTATTATTTTATATGAACTGATAATATTGCTTTTTATACATAAATAATTAACTTAGTAGGCTATAACTTTAAGCTGATCTGGTTTTTTTTTTCAAAATTTTTTTAGTATCAAATCTCTGGTTTATATATATATATATATATATATATATATTATATTCATTAATCTTATTCATCCATCAAGTGATATTATGAAAGGTCGTTCTCAATGTCGTTTAATTTTAGATTTAATGTAAGTCTGCGATATAGCTGTAGAAATTAAGTATTAAATCGACATGTTAATATTTGTTAAAATGAAAATCGATTGTAATTATTTTTAACGGATGAGGTTAATTTTTCAATATTAGTAATTAGTATAATGTAGAACTTATATTATTATTATTTTACTTTATATAAACTGATAATTGTTTTTTATACATAAATAGTTGAAAATACATTTCGTTAATTTTACATCACTAACTGCATCGTGTATATAAGTTATATCATGGTTTTGATTACAAATTGAATCATGAGTTTCCTTCAACGATAAAAATCTACCATTTTTAATTATATAACCTAATTTATGGTTTAATATAACTTCATTACTTTTAAAATTAATTAATTTAAATAAAATACTCTATTATTATCAGTATCGTATGCAGTCATATTCAACATTATATTTGTATTAAAACCTAATCTTTGTAAAATATTTTATCTGAATCACCATTCCATAGTAAAATAATTGCATTTTGGTTATTAAAATCAAGATAGTTTTTTAAAAAGCTTGTAGTTAGGTTCGACGTTTTTGATTTCATAGCTAAATGTAATTCGTTTAATATAACTTGAAGCTGATCTGGTTTCTTTTCAAAAATTTTTAGTAGCAAATCTCTAGTTTTTTGTATGAATAATTATTCATTAATCTTATTCTTCCATCAGGTGATATTATTAAAGGTCGACCTCGTAGACGAATAATTTCAGATTTTACGTGAGTCTGTGATATAGCTGCAGAAATAAGTATTAAATCTGTACGTTGATAGTTGCTGAATTCGAAATCAATTATAATTATTTATTTTTGGTTTTTGCCTGTAATTAAACAACATCAATTAATAGTATCATAGTATTATTTTTATCTATGTTACTAAAATATATTTTAATAAAAATAAAATACTGATTTCATAATTTTTATTTATATAAAATTTAGATTATTGAATGTACTTTATATATTTTATTGATTATTTTTTTATTTATGCGTAATATGAATTATTTGATATTAAATATTCATTATTCATCTGATTTTTATTTCACTGAAATTTTGAAAAATATTAAAACATATTTTTTTATAATCAATAATAAAATATTTTATAGTCACATAACTTATTATTTTTAAAAAATATAAAAAAATAAAAAACAATCATATCTTTTATATTTATTCACTAAGACTAGCAGATTCACCATGCAGCTTAATTAATCTATAATGATATTAACAATATTCAAATAAAATAATAATTTTCAATTTTGATTTTATATCATATATTTTTTAATCTGATCGTGTTTACTATGCCCTACTTTAATAAGTCATATTTATTAACTTTTATAATAATATATATATATATTATATATTTAATATTGAATTTGAATTCAACCAATTTTATTTTTTTATATTTTATTCATTTTATTTATATTTCATATAATACGTATGTTTTCATTTATTTTAAATATTTCATAATTAATTTTGATTTTTATTTCACTGAAATGTTGTAAATTATTAAAACATATTTATTTATAATCAATAATATAAATATTGTATAGACACATAACTTATTATTTTTAAAAAAAATATATAAATAAAATATGATCATATCTTTTATATTTGTTCACTAAGACTAACCGATCACTAGCAGCTTAATTAATCTATAATGACACAAACAATATTCAAATAAAATAATAATTTTTTAACTTTGATTTTATATCTATATTTTTTAATCTGATGTCGTTTTACAACTTTTATTATATATATTAAATATTGAATTTGAATTAACCAATTTATTTTTTTATATTTTATTCATTTATTTATATTTTTCATATTAAGTATGTATTAATTTATATTTAAATATTTCATTATTCATCTGATTTTTTTATTTCACTGACATTTTGTAATTATTAAAACATATTTATTATAACTAATTAATTTGTATTTTATCTTACTTATTGTTTTGCTGCATAGTTTGATGAATACCTCGGTCCATGTTGTTGCGTGAATAAGTAGGTTTTAGTATCAATTAAAAATGAATTAAGAATCAAACTGTTTTCCAAAATAAGTAATTTGTATTTAATTTAGATAATTATTAATAAAACTTAACTAATATCAAAACCTTGCTTGATGATAGTGTTGTAATAAAGTCAGCGACTACTTACACAAGTACTGAAAGACTGAGGATAATAGACTATAAACCTACTCAGAGAGCATGGGTAAATGACTTTAAGTCTAAAAAATTGAATGATTATGAACCAGATTTATAGTCTGATCCAGTGGTGTGATATGTGATAACGCCATATTTCAATTGATCACAGAATTTTTTATAGATTAGGTAAAAAATATGATCACGCTATATTAACTTTGACTACAGTAATTTTTTATAGAATAGGTTAAAACTATGATCACGCCATATTACAACGCTACCACAGTTATTTTATAGATTAGGTAAAACTATGATCACACCATTGATACCACAACCTTACAAATCTGTATATAAGTGATCAGTAGACATTGATTATAGTTAGTGTTAATTTTAAATCTCAATTGTCTATAATTTTATGTTTCGTCGTTTCATACCGGAATATATCCGTTTGCTACAAGTCGATAACAAACCAAGTAAACAATTTGATCAGGTAATGTTTTTAAACAATCTGTTAATTAAAAATTAAATTATAATGATTATCATTTTTATTTAAGGTATATTCAATATATATAAAATAATAATAGTCGTACTATACTAATGTATCTGCAGGCGAAAGCTCTTCAAATGATGATGTAAGTACTGTTAGCAACTGGCTACACTGTCTTCGCCGTTCTGGTGGGATCTGCCCGATGACCTACCCTCAGTCATTGTTACCGTCGTTTGCAACCGACGTTTGTGTTGTTCGGTAATGACCCGCCGTTTCTTTTTACATTTTAATCAATAAACGTTTCACTAACTGTTAGTGCTTTGTTTAATCATATATTTTTAACCACCCACAATGTTACTTAATAATTCAGAAGTGGGATGCGGTTTCTTTCGTCTAGAAATCGTTAAATTTTGATAGCCTACTGTTAATCTTGTGTCGTTTTGACCGTTGTCACTATTACTTTCGCCGCTTCGGTTAATCGTATGTTCTCGTTAATAGTTAATCGTCGCATACTAGAACACGTTCGTAGTTGTTAAGTTCGTTCTTTTTGTCAGTACGTTGACGTTCGTATTCTCTATTTAAAAAAAACGTGCTCGTTTGTCTCGCACGTAATTCGGTAGCCAGAGTGAATTTGAGGTTAGCTCCAATTTGTGTACCATGATGTGGAGCCTTTGGTGTACCGTTGGGTACCCGTGGTTAGTCTCGCGCCGATTATTATCAGTTTCCTTGTTGTTTTTTTTTGTAAAAAACAAATATCTATCCGATACATAATATGTCGGACAATGAAAATAACGAGTTCGAGCTCCATCATACGTTGAATGTATAATTTAGTTAATTTCGTTACGCGGCGAGATCGTTACGCTTCGTCAATCATCGCCCGCCCCTAATAGTTCGGTCTCGAATACTGATAGGCTGTCTCCAACACTTCGGTCTCGAATACTGATAAGCCCGCCGCTTCGATCGATTATCGTCTATTCCCGACGTGAGTGACAGTGTCAGTGTGTTCACCGGACATGAGACGAGTACAGTTGCGGACGATGGGGTCACTTCTGTTGAAGGGTTGGCAAGCGTCAATGCTGGGCTGAACGTTATGTCTGCAGTATATGCGTTCAAAAATGTCCGGAGCCGCCCGGAACTGGTTCATTAGCGAACAATTCAATGACTGGAATATAGCGTTACAAGGTTCAGGTCTACATTCGTCACCGAGTCGCGCCTCTGACTCATAAATGGCATGATTTGGATAACCGCATACAGAATAAAGATGAACCAACCGTAGATTATTTTTATTCAAAACTCGCTTTATGCAAAGCGCTGTCCTTACCGTTTTTCCAGAAGTGCGCGACCACTTGTTGGAAGGGTTGCGATCGCAAGAAAACAATCAGATGGGTATCGTCGAGAACACATACTAATGTGTCAGATTGTTGGCCGATTTTCGTGATTGGAGAGACGAAGAGATCGACGTCGTCTACATTTCCTAGCGCCCCGCAACAGCCGAGTACGCGTACGAAACGTACGTCCAACCCCAACCGTTCAATATAACCGCTACCACGACGAAGGTGAGTGATTCTAAGTCGTCTACAATCGAATCACCGGCACCTGTCTCAAATCCGAAGCTAACAATACCACCGGGTACTGTTATTCAATGTTATAATTGTCGCGGACAGGGACACATTTCCCGCGATTGTCCCAAGCCGCAACGGCCGATGAAGTGTACCAATTGTGCCTCCAGTGAACATCGTCGTGCTCATTGCCCGCTTCCACCTTCTCGGGTCAATCTAGCTATGCGCGTGGATGAGTTAGCTTTTACAACGAGTAGAAATCCGTTTTCGAAACCCGTATTGATCAATGACCGTCAGTTTACTGGGTTGATTGACACCGGTTGTTCGTCAGTATTGGTTCGCGAGTCAGCCGCGCGCGCGTGTGGTCTGAAAATACTGTCGCGTTCTACTCCGCTGTACACTGTTGGTGATGTACAACTTCCGCGTGTGAGTACAGTAGGCGAGACCTCGGCTGACGTTACAGTTGACGGTGTTGTCGCGTCTGACCATTCTATCTTGGTGGTCGCGGATCGCGCGATTCCGGTTATTAGGTGGGGTAATTGGGCGTACGTGGCTCGAGCTACCTCATATTGGTTACTATAATCGTGGCGACGAGTTGGTAATCGAATCCAACAGTGTGATAGATGTTGATGTTCTCAGCGTAACAACTAATAAACCGTATACGGTGTGCTTGTCTGGGGATGACGCAAACGATCTGGTCAAGGAATCCATAGAGTTGGGTGACATTACAGTAGCAACGGATGCCACGGAGATTCAACGAAATGACCTGCTTAAATTGCTCAACGACTACCGGGCGGCGTTTGCCAAAAACATATTTGAGCTAGGTTGTACCAATGTCGTGCAAATGGACATCATAGAAAAATCTGGCAGCACGCCTGTCTGTGCGAAGCCCTATCGAACCTCGCCGTCGGACCTTCTGATTATAGCGGATATAATTCGTAAGTGGAGTAAAGCTGGTCTGGTCACCGATTCCACCTCGCCGTATGCGAGTCCGGTCCTCTTAGTTAACAAGTCCAATAACGAGAAACGTCTGTGTGTGGATTATCGCCGCCTGAATGACCAAACTGACACACCACCATACCCGATACCGGACATTGACTCCCAATTGACAAGTTTGGCAGATGCGAACATGTTTACTACACTCGATTTGTCTCATGGTTTTCTGCAAATACCGTTAACACCTGAATCGAAAGACAAGACCGCTTTTATAACGGAAGATACGATAGCCAAGTTCGAGCGTA
>NW_026083218.1:0-55179 GCF_020184175.1 Aphis gossypii
TTGTACTATGATTTATTGAATTCAAATTTAACACATTAAAGTGCCCTACAGCAGTGTTTTTTCTTTATTTTCATATTTATGTTATTTTGTAAATAGGTACAATTCAGAAATTTACTGACAATTTAAAAGTTTACTGGTAAATATTTTTCTTTACAATTTATATGCCCTATTTTTTACGATTAATAAAATGCACTAAATAATCAGACTGTTGTGTTGTGGTACAGCTAAAAATAACTTATCAACTTTCCACGATTCTTTTACACCTTATTATTATTATTTGTTATGTTCTAGTTCTAATACACTCACAATTAAAATGAATTATTAAATTTTTTTACACTGAATGATACTGGTGAAATGTATGTAAATTTATCTTACGTCAGTTCCTATAGCTATATTATGTACAAGAAAGTTATTTACCTTTAATTAAACTTATTAATCGAATTCGTGAATCTTCAGCCGGGGTATTTGTTTCTAATGAATCTTTAATTTTTCCATTATACTCATTCAAACAAACAGTTAATATGTCAATTAAAATGTTTTTAAATTTGTTCAAACATTCACAATGAACCAGTAAAACCGTACACCTGTAATTAGTTAATAATTTTATATATTAAAATGAATAACTGTTAAATTTTTATTTATAAAGAATCATTAGTTGAAAATGTTTCATACAATCTGATCAATGCTATGGTATAAATGTTTAACGTTTATTATAATTTTCTAGATATCAGTGGATGAACGGTATATATTTTTTTTTATTGAGTTTAATAACACAAAACGTATGTTTGTATTTTACTAAAATGAAGGACGTGTGTAAATAACAATCCTACAATATAATTATGTAAATACAAGTTATAATTGAAGATTGAACAAAATTAATATCGTGTATAGTAATAATGATATCTGTGCAGTATTTTTTTTTATTTTTCAACTTATGTATTTGAATTAAAAAACTTTGAAACTCGAAAAATAACCCGTGTAAAGTATCTAAAGTTCCAATTTGTCTACTGAAAATAAGATGTAATATATGATTTGATCGAATAAATTCTTTTACTAGAAATTTATATTTAACATATAATTCATGTGAAAAATAGTTGTATATTAGAGTAAAACTAACGTTAGGTATTTGCTTTTATTAAAAATCTGGCAATAATTTAATAATATATTAATGCCTCATTGCCTCATTTAGTATAAAACATTGAAAAAAAATAACGATCATTAATTATTACATAATTAGATGTATCTACATATTTCTACAATTTAAATACCTGACAAAAAATTCCTTGAGATGATATGTTTTAGTACCCTTCCAACATTTCCACCGGCATACTATTTTGATGAGATGAGCAATGTCTATTCTTACAAAACAAGTAAGCTGTTTATTTGATACCTTTTTCTCTGTTAAAATTTCCAAGCATGATTCTATGTAGGTCCTTATTGTCATACCTCCACAAAACGCTCTGGTAATAGCACCTAAAAGTGCCATCGAAAAATCACATACTGTTTCTCGAGGTGCAGGTACACCATCCTTCATCCACAGTATCAACCAAGAAAATATAGTAAATGTATCTTGTTTTATGCATTAGAAGAAACGACAGCTTCGTACAAAAAAATATGGCTGGATAGTATGCCTTCTTTTGTACGTTTAATTTTCTTCACGATACTTCCAGTCGCGTCAATCGATAAGCGGACATAAGTTTTGCTCATGGTTTTGTATACAACTAACTGACACGGTGTCCAGTAATTTACAATGAATGGCTTAGCACAAACTTGATGAATTGAACCGGCATATTGTGTTAGACTTAACTCTACTAGTGACATTATCGGACACTTTTCAGTTATCCCTAATATTTTGTCTTTTTCGGATTGCTTGCATTTCCACAATACTGTATTTTTGTATATATTAGGGGGTATTTTTTCACCAAAAGTCATCGATGTTACCGCATGTCGCCTTCAATTACTGGCACACTCATGAGACAGCTGCGTACCTACTTCACGACGTTTTGCTCCGTTAAGAGCTTTTTTTGAAGTATGTTCATTCAGTATGTCCATACCTTCCATCATTATTTTTACCACTAATGGCATACCTTCATCAGGCCTTTTTTCTGCCCAGCCAACTACTACCGCCAACAATCTTTACATTTTCCTGAAAAATCTATGAAATGTTTTGCCTTACTGACATCATTTGCTGCCCGACATCTTTTATAAATAATATACAGGAAATGTTACAACTTTTTATGAACCAGTCATTTATAATGTTGGTCCATACTCCCTGTTTCAAAACTGTGTACATTTTTTTGAACTTTTTCTTTCCGTATGAAACATCTATTGGGCTAATTTTGATAAAAACTCGATATGGAATATCAAAACTATAGAAATTTTTGTTATCATATAAATCATTTTTTTCATCATCAGAATCTGTGGAATATTTACTATCATTTTCATCTGATATAATAGCTTTCAACTCAACAAGAGGCTTCTTTACAATTTCTCTTAGTTTCGTTTGCAATTCATGCCGATTGTTTGGGCGTTATGCAACTAGTTATGATAGCGTGGATAAAGATACCGTCCAAAAGCCATACCTGATACCTCGGCCTGTTACCTGTTGGCGCGCGTGTGATGCGGACCGTTTTTTTTCACCCATCGTTTTAATGTTATATTGTGTTGTCACCGTCAATTTACCGTCACCGCGCAGCGCACTTCGTAACGATCACCGGCACCTTGCAATCACCGAGTTTCACCATCACGTCTGCCGTTTTTTCCACTATCCGCTAAACACCATCGCTCACCAGGAACGTCGTTGCCCTGTTGCAGTTGTCCAGCCACCAACACCATATTATCACGGTTTATTATACTTAGTTTTTTTTCCCTTTCTTTTGTTTTATTATTTGTGTATTATTATTAAGAGCCCTACCCCGGCCGGCACCTTTGTGCCCCTGTAATTATTTTATAATATTGTTTACTTAAAATAGTAGGCCGCCACCCGGCATAGAGTCAACCAGCACATAGTTGTTCATTATTATCCATATACCTATATATACCATACAGTCCACATTAGCGTAAGAACACCGATCTTGCTGAACACACGAATATAGGGTATGAACTGTCATTTTGTTATCTAACTTATTGCTTAACTCACTCCATAAAGGATGTGAGTATGCAATAAGATGTTCATCTAAACCAAACAAGGCCATAGCTACATTACTCAATGTTTCAAAAACCAACTCTGACGGGATACGAGGTTTTCTTCCAACGTTATGCTATCAAAAAAATTATTGAAAATATTAATTTAAATTCGTATTTTGTTTATTTGTAGATCACAAACAGGGCCGGATTTAGGATTTGTAGGCCCCTAAGCTCATTTGTGGTGTGGGCCCTACCAGAAACTTTTTAGAAAATATGAAGGTCATACACACAAATAGAGAAACTAAGCCATCTCTAAAACATATTCAAATAATTTTCTACCCAAAATCGTGGGTAGTGCAACTTTATAACTTCTAGTTTATATAATATTAAAGTGTGGATTCAATTACCACATAGTAGTTAAAAAGGTATTCAACACTCTTTATTAATATTGCAACGGTAGTAACTAGTAATTAAATTCACAACATAATAATTATAATATAACTTAATAAATAATAAAAATTAAATTAAAAGGTTTAAACTTTAATCAGTTTACGTCTTAACTTTGTATTAATGAAATCACTTATAATATCTTCATAATTTATTTGCCTTAAAATGTCACTCTCAATGCTAAGTAGAGCTAACGTGTTGAGCCTTTCTTCGGCCATGGATGTTCGGAGACGGTTTTTGATCAACTTTAATTTTGAAAAAGATCTTTCTCCGCTGCTGTTAGTGACCATAAGTGACAGGTACATTCTTAAAGCTACCTCAATATTAGGAAAACAATCTTTTAAATTTTGTTCGATTAGAAGCTGGTACATCCATCTTTCCCGAGATATAACTTCATCATTTTTTCCATCATCATCTTTTAAAAACTCTTGGTAAAAAGCCTTGAATTGAATCAGTTCATTTCCTAATTGATCGTCCAAGTCATTATCATACAATTTTACTAAATTTTGAGCTGCTAAAATTATCTTTTTGTCATCAAGTATATCTAACTTACAAAAAAACCCAAAACGATTATCTACTAGTTCATATGCCTCAAGCCTTTGTTGCAATGAAGATTCAAGTTGATCTATTACAGGAAGAAAACTCTGAATTCGAAATTTGTTTGAAGAGCTCATTTCAATTCCTGGTGTTTGGACACTGTCAAGAGGGGACAAACGCACATTTATTTTACGCTTACGCTGTGTTTCACTGTCGTACTCAACAAAATCATCCAAATCTGCAACTTTCACAACATATTCTTCAAAGCTATCTCGTTTTTTTCCTATGAAGGTTCTGAGCGATTTCAGTGCTAAAACAGCTGTGTTCACATCTAATCTAGGATTTTGTAAAGTTTCACTAGTTTTGTTTACTTGTCCCAAGATATCATTCCAAAATATCGCATAGAGACCTGTCTGTATCTTTAACATTTTGTTGTATAAACTTAAAGCAACAATACGCGATTTTCCTAATTCTTCTTTATTCTCAGAAATTTCTAAAAGTGCTTTTTTTATTTCTTTATATCCACGTAAGAGGGCTTTTGTAGCATCTGCTCTGCATGACCAACGTGTTGTTTTTGTCCTTTTTGGTATAAGAAAAGGGTTTTCAGTTTCTGCTCCTTTTAAACAACTTGTAAGAACTTTATACCTGTTGGTCGAGGCAGTGAAATATACATAAAGTTCTTCTAAAAAGTCGAAAAAGCTCACAGCAGTCAAACAGCACTCAGCAGCAGCTTGCACTACGAGATTGAGTGAGTGTCCTGCACAAGGTACCCATAATGCCAAGTTATTTTCTGCAAGTACTAAAGCTTGAAGGCCATTATACTTTCCACTCATTGAAGAAGCATTGTCGTATGACTGACCACGACAGTTCTTTATGTCCAAGTCATTTTCTTTCAAAAATGTTTTCAAGCCTTTAAACATATCCTTTGCTTTGTGGCCTTGGTTAGGCATGAATGTCACAAATCTTTCAACAGGAATGTTTTCTTCTAAATACCTGAAAATCAAAGTAAGTTGATCAACGTGACCTTCGTCTGGAGTTGAGTCCAATGATATAGAATAGTACTTTGAGTGTTTGATTCGAGAAATAACGTCATTGAAAATTTTTTGCCGATTAGTTGCACTATTTCCTCGCAAATCTTCGATGATTAGTAGTTTGTGTGGCCACTTCCTTGGTTTCCATTTTTTGTTATGTGGTCATTTAAAAAATGGTCATACTCTGCAATAAGCTTCAATATTCCTAGGTAGTTACCATTTTTCGGAGACCCAAAAGTTTCGTTTTCACCTCTAAATGCTAAGCCCCTTTCACTAATAAAAACTATCACACTTATCAATCTCCTGAGAATTTCTCCCCAGGATTTTGCTTCGTCGTCTGCTTGTTTTGTCAGTTTTTGATCAATACGTCCCACTTCTCTAGACCGTGCAGCTAAATTAATAACAGAATTCAGGTGGTTTTTAGAAATTTCGTGTTCTACTAGACGTGTTACAGCATTTTTCCAATCGCAATATCCACCATGAGTAAACTGAGAACGTGTTTGGGAAAAAAGTTTACATACAAAACAGTAGACATGTCCACTATTAGGAGAAAAACAGAGCCATGAACGTTTTATGATCTCACCATTTCTTGTTTTTCGTACAAAAAAATTTGTTTGGCATTTTCTTGTAAATTTTTTTTCAGAATGTCGGTCACTTTGCTTAAATGATTTAATGTCAATTATATCTTGGTCACAATTTTGAAAATCTAAGGCGCCTATTTTTATGCAAAAGTCAATATTACTTGATGTCATATTCTCTGGCCACAATCCAATGTCATTTTCCGAGCAAATATTTTCATTTAGAACAAGTCCAACAGAAACCGCTGGAGTTGGTGAAACCTCGAGAACCTCCTCTACAATTTCTGAAACCTGAAAAATACATGAAAATATTTATTTAAGTTGAAAAGGGGCCCTCTAAATTTATGGTGTACTGGGAGTCCAATCTATCCTTAATCCGGGCTTGAATTTATATTTCGAACTTACCTTTTCTCCGTCTTCAAAGTTCTGAGGTTGACTCGAGCTGGCCAGTGAACATGTTTCATCATTTATGTCAGGACTTGCATTTAACTTAATATAATCAGTCATACGACGTGATTTAGCAATACATTCTTCGTTCCTCTTGTTTTTTTCTTTGGCTATTTTTCGTTTGTAACTTCCGCTTTTATATTCTTGATTTTTTTTGTGACGATCTAATTGTATTTTATGGCGATCCATAATGCTATAAAAGTTTAGCTATTTATGAATTTAGATGGTACATCGAGTCATTAACTATTAAGAGTGTCAAAGTGTCAAGGCAAATTAAAATATGAGGCCAATCACTTGATTATTAAATATGATAATGATTTGAAATATATAGATTTTTAACAAATATTTTCAACTTTTACGCTATAAATGGTAATCATTTTTTTTCACTCAAAATGATTTATTTAAAATTTTTTTTTTCTAATTCACCCTTATTATGTTGTTTTTAATATAATTCTAAAAAAAATTTTTTTTTTTTATTATTTCTATCAACAGTTATACAAAATTCATAATATTTGTGTTTAACTTACCAATTTCTTCATCCATTATCAATAACTTTTGTGTAGAGAAATATATATAATAGAAAAAAATCAAACTAAAGCGACAATTATACACGTACGTACATACATCGACTAATGAAAAATAAAAGAAAATAGAATGTTGACAAAACACATTTAGTTGATCAATAATATTTTAGTAGTCATAAATATAATGTTATCGCAATTATTACCTATCATATAAGTTATAACTTACCTGTTCTTAATGGATACGACGATAATTAATATGTCTGAAATTTATCAAAAGTAGGTAATTCACTTTTTTTTAGGAAAATTAGACGTGTACATTACAAAAGCAATTTGGCGCAATTTTTTTTTTTTTATTTTATTGCTGACAACTTTTTCTACAAAATGTATGTATTCAATAGTCCGTAAAATTGCGTAATTTTTAGTAATGTTCTTCAATAACAGAATAAACACTGGAAAACGTGTGTTTTTGTGTTCAATTTTGTATTACTGTTGATAGAAATAATAAAAAAAAAAATTCTTTCAGAATTATAATAAGAACAACATAATAAGTGTGAATTAGAAATAAAAATGATTACCATTTATAGCGTAGGAGTTGAAAATATTTGTTAAAAATCCATATATTTCAAATCAAACGGTCGTATCATATTTAATAATCAAGTGATTCACCTCATATTTTTAATTTGCCTTGAAAATACTGTAATAAAAATATTTAAATACCAAAATTTAGCGTTTTTTACTTTTTAAAAATAGCACTTTTGGCCAGCTAAAAATGGGTTTCGGACCACTGTGTGACGGAGCCATATTTATGTGGAACTAAAATTCCTTAAATAATAATTCATATTTTTTAATGCTGACTTTGAGACAATTAGAAAAATATACTATACAATAATAAAAAAAATAAAATAATAAAATTTAATTATCTTTTCTTATAACTCTATTTGTATGTAGTAAAAATGTAAATAAAAAAAAGATACAGAACTCAATTAAAAAGATTCCAAAATTAAGAATATTTGAATATCAGTAACTGATAAATCTGTATTTATTTATATAATTTTATAACATTTTCAAATTTTTAATATTGTATGTAAAAAATACCTATTATTTTGTTCAAATAAAAAAATTATTTTAAAAATAATAAATTAATAAAAATTACCTGCATGCAGACGGCAAACAATGTAGACAATTCTTTATAAACGCTCCAGAGATCAAAGTTGCAAATGACGATATTGTCATAAATAATAATAATATAATAATTTTGCCCATAAACGTGTTTACGTACGAGTTGTTAATGTGGCAACTGGCAATGATGAAAGAAGAAACGGTTCGGGCGGGGAACGAATTAATAATTACAGCAAAAATAAAACTAAACGTTATCGAGCGATAATCAAATCATAGTCTATAAGTCTATTGATAACTTAATCCACTATTGCCGACTGCATTACGAAAATAGTGTTCGCATCTCGTACCGACGCGCGACGCGGTGTATGGGAAATCCCCATTATATAATGTGTACACACTATATTATAGTACATTGTATGCCTTGAAAAATAACAATATTTTTTTTATACAACACCAATTTTAGTTAAAAGTGGTGAAAAAAATTTAAAAAATATATTTAGACGGAGCTTTTTTTTTTTTTAGCTGCATGATGGTGTGGTGCGGGCCCATAGACTACAGCCTATATAGCCTACGCTTAAATCCGGCCCTGATCACAAAGATCTTTTTGAAAAATGTTATAATAAAAATATAAACATTTATGGATATTTATTCTCAGTATTATGTATTGAATATAATAGAAATTTACATTTAATTATTAATTTTAGAATAAACTAAATATATGCCAGTATAGTTTGATCGATAATAATTTAAAAAAAAAACTAACTAAAAACCGAAAATGTTACATATCTATAAATACCTCTAAAAGAGTCCAAATATTTTTAAAACCTAATCATGTACAGACAATTCTAGTATAACCATTTGGTGAATATTATAAGTATAGTTATTCATTTTTGAGTTACATCAAAAACAAAAGCGGGCAAGTGAGTACCGCTCTGCTGTACATTAGGTGCCGTATGGATCATTATTATATATTATAGGAGTGTTAAATTTGAATCCAATGATAGTTATCATTGTATACGAAAAACGATTCTGAACGAAGATGATTTGTCAGCCTAGGATATATTTCTAGTGGTTGGTGAAAAGGTGGTTTATGTTTTAATGGCCTGAATACAACAAAATTTAAGTTCTTTTATAATAATTGTAAGCTAAACTTATGAAAAACCTTGTATTAAATTTTCAACTCTTAGCTACTTATACAAAAATTTTATGAAATATACCTACAAAATAATTTGCAAATATTCATGGTTTTGACAAATTTTTGTCAATATTTGAACTTCAAATGCTAATAAAAAAAGTTTGTGCCTATGTATTCTTATAATTTTTTAATCACTATAATAATAACTTATGAGGAACTTTGCATTAAATTTTCAAGTATTTTGATAGGGTCAAAAAAATTTTATCGACACATAAAAAAACAATTTTCAGAAAAATTGAAAATATCTCAAAATAAGTCTATAAATAGCTCAAAAAAAGTCAAAATATTTTGAAAATTAAATCACGTAAAGAAAACGCTAATCTTAATAACTGGTAAAATTTTCAAGTATCTACGACTTAAACTTTTTGAATAATAACAAATATTTAAAATCGTTTGAGGATAAATCGTTATCGTTACGCTATTTCGTTAAAATTTAAAATTCAAACGCACTTAAAATTTTTCCTATAATGATGCTTCGAGTTTTCTCTATAGATACTTGAAGGTAAACTTATGGAAAACTTAGTGTTGTATTTTTAATCCTTAGTTATAAACACAAAAAATTTTATGATTTTTCAACTTCAAATAATTTGCAAATATTCATGCTTTTGACGAATTTTTGTAAATATTTGAACTTCAAATGCTAATAAAAAAAAATTGTGCCTATGTATTCTTATAATTTTTTAATCACTATAAGATTAACTTATAAGGAACTTTGTATTAAATTTTCAAAACTTTTTGGTCATCCAAAAATTTTTTATCGACACTTCAAAAATATTTTTTCAGAAAAATTGAAAATTTCAGTTGTCTATAAATAGCTCAAAAAAAGTCAAAATATTTTGAAATTTAAATCACGTAAAGAAAACGCGAATCTTAATAACTGGTAAAATTTTCAAGTATCTACGACTTATACTTTTTGAATAATAACAAATATCAAAAATCGTTTGAGGTTAAACTGTTATTTAACGCGGTTTTGTAAAAATTTAAATTTCAAACACTCATAAAAATTTGTTGTCTGAATCCGGTAGAGTTTTTTTTACAGATATTTGAAGAAAAATGTATGGAGAACCTTGTACCAAATTTTCAAAACTTAGTTATAAAAGAAAAAATTTTATGATTTTTCAACTTCAAAATTACTTGCAAATTTTCGCGTTTTCGACAGATTTCGTAAAAATTTGAACTAAAAACGCTTATAAAAAAAAATTGTGACTAACGATTTTTAATTTTTTTTAGCTACATTAAAAACAACTTATAAGGAACCTTGTATTAAATTTTCAAAACTTTTTGGTCATCCAAAAATTTTTTATCGACACTTTAAAAAAAAATTCTCAAAAAAATCGAAAATTTCAGTGGTCTATAAATAACTCAAAAAAAGTCAAAATTTTTTGAAAATTTAACTATATACGGATACCACTAACATTAACATTTGGTGAAAATTTCAAGTATTTTCAGTGATTAGTTTTTGAATTACAACCATAAAAAAAAATCGATTTGGTCGACAACTGGTTTTGCGTAAAAATTGCCGTTTTTCCGTCATTTTTTTTTTGTTTTTCTCGATTTTTTTGAAAACTGTTGGAAAATGTTAACTTTTTACCTCTATAATGCACCAAGGATATTCACTTTTACATCGGAAACCACCCCCATAGTTTGAAATTGGAGCATTATTTCGACTAGTTATGCTGTACACAGACAAAAAAAAAAAAAAAAAAAAAAAAAAAAACACACATCATTGTAAAATCAATACATTCATCACTTCGTTCAGAATCTAAAAACGAGTTAATTTTTCTATTATATACATATTAGGCATATACCTATTTAATGTTAGAAAATGTTAGATTAAGCTACCGAAAAATTACAACTTTTAATCAAAAACATTTTAGATTATGAGCGGAGGAATGACTATAATGGTTTTACAATTATGTGTTTTTCTTTATGTCTGATAGAAAAGAAAGTTGGTAATTTTGAGTTGTTTTCTATACAACTTTCAAAATATTTTTATTTTATAGACGACTTAAATTTTCGATTTTGCTAAGTATTTTATTTTGAAGTGTTAATAAAAAATTTTTAGGTGCTCAAAAATACTTTAAAATTTAATATAAGATCTTTTAAAAATCGTTTTTATTGTAGTCAAAAACAATTTTTTTATAAGTGTTTAAAGTTCAAATTTTTACGATATATGTCAAAATTACGAAAATTTGCAAGTAATTTTGTAGTTGAAAATTTATAAAAAATGTTTGTATTTATATCTAAGGTTCAAAAATTTTTGTTTTCCATAAGTTTTTCCTTTAAATAGCTATAGAGAAAATTCGAAGTGTCGTTACAGGAAAAAATATTATAAGCGTCTAAATTTTAAATTTTCATGAAATCGCGTAACGATAACGATTTATCCTCAAATGATTTCAATATTTGTTTTTATTCAAAAGTATAAGTCGTAGATACCTACTTTAAAATTTTACCAGTTTTTCATAAGTTTTTTCCTAGAAGTTGAGAATTGGAAATTAAAAAAATAATTTATCTTATGTTTAAATTTTTACAAAATCCAAAATCCATATCAAATAATTTTAGATTTTTGTTATAGTTAAAAATTACTAGTCGTAGAAACTTGAAACATACACCAGTTGTTTAAATTGAAATTTTCTGTACATGATTCAATTTAAGAGTATTCAGATCATGAATACATAAACCACTTTATTTACTACTCACTGGAAAATACGAGTACATCCTAGGCTGACAAATAATATTGGTTCAGAATCGTTTCTCATACACAATGATAACTATCATTGGATTCAAATTTAACACATAAATAAATAATAGTCACCTACTGTACAGCAAAGCGTTACTTACTTGACCACCCTTTTTTTATAATCGTATTAGGTATCTATATAAAATTAATATCATTAATATCGTAAATTTCTGCTCGATTGCACCTAAATAATTTTTAATAACAATATTTACTTCAGATATCCACCACAAAATTATTTTCAATACCATATTACACACCAAAAAAAAAAAAAAAAAATACCACAACAATAATTATTTAATTAAATATAATTTATTTTAAGTTTTGAGCATTCTGCAAATCGAATCCAAAGTTGTTGGTATTATTCAGTACAAATGTTTACAATAATAGTGTCTTGTGAAAAATAAGATACAAGATAATAGTATAACTGCAGTGATGTATTCGTAATTTTTTTCTAGGGTATACGCTTAGCACATGGACGTATATTGAGGGGAGAGGGGCGGTGAGCGTAATCCTCTCTCTCAATAAAAAAATTTCTTATCAAATCTAAAATTAACTTATGGTGGGTCATGGGGTATACCACCGCGTCTTTATATTTAAATTGTTTTATCTACCCTCTCCCCCCCTGCAAAAAAAAAGGTTTTTAGACATATTTACGCCATACAATAGGATAAGATGGAGTTAGAACTTACTTTTTATTACATTATTTCGTTCTGTTTGCCATGTATGTGGTAAAAAAAAATTAGTCTTGTACATTTTTTCTAACAATTATAACTATAAGACAATTAGTAATTCAATAAAAATATTTTTTAATAAGAATATCTGAATATAATATAATATATTACATAACATCAATCATCATAAATATAAAAATGTGAACTGATTATAGAATTTGCCATAGACTTTTTTTTTGCAAGTCTTCATTGCTCATGGGTTTACAGTTTTTCGACCTTGTGTCATCTGCAGACCTATGTTTGACCAACCAACTTTTGACATAGGTATCCGTATCTGGATTCCAAATATTTATTGGCGGTCCATTAATATTAATAAACATCAGATTTGAAATATTACATATTGTTAGCCTTGAACGGATATCCGTGCATATATTATTCATTGCACTGAACCCCCTCTCACATTCAGCTGTTGAACATGGGAATGTTTTAAGAAAATTATAAAATGTTGGCATCACTTTTTCGGGGGAGTTAGTTGGATCGTCAATTAGTTTCTTCATACCATTAATCGCTTCATTATGGTCCAATAAAAATCGATTACATAAATATTTTATTTTATCCTCCCCAAATCGAATATCCACTTCATCAGGCCATGTTGATTTATCTAAAACTAAAATGTTTTCTAAAATCATTTTATTTTCATTTTCAAGAAGTCTTGACATTAAATTATTTTCTATACTTGTTAGAAATTGATTTTTATTGATACATATTAATTTTTTGTTACATGTGAGTTTTATATTTTTAAATTCCATTTTATCTGTGGCAATTACTGCTTGTGCCATATGTTCACCGTCGTGTGTTTTAAAAGAATTAATTACTCTTATACATCTCTTAATACAACGGTCAGCTTCCATTAATGTAATGCTGTGACTTTGAAGTTCTGTTGATAAATTA
Source organism: Aphis gossypii (assembly GCF_020184175.1). Classification (NCBI taxonomy): domain Eukaryota; kingdom Metazoa; phylum Arthropoda; class Insecta; order Hemiptera; family Aphididae; genus Aphis; species Aphis gossypii. The sequence goes on from NW_026083218.1 coordinate 13,367, forward strand.
GCCAATTCATAAAGAACATCACACATAATAGCTAGATCTTTTAAAAATTCAGGACTTGCCAATTTATTGTAGAGCCCTAAGTATTTACTTTTAGTTTTAGAATCTCTACTTAAATCATTTCATGCAATTAAAAAATGATTGCAAAGAGCTGGGAATATTTTCCAGACGGCATTTACTGCTCTCCAGCTACTTGCAACCCAACAGACACTAAGAACACGGCCTATTTTTAACACGTTGATGGACATGACTGCTATAGCATGGCACCACATTTCTGACCTTTTAGCATCACTCTGTATTTCTTGAAGTTTTCGTCCGATTTTTATGAAAGTTATATTTTTATAATCAGTGTATAATAATGGAGTATTTTAGAAAAAAAATAAGATGACTGCTATAGCATGGTATTGCACAACTGCCTAACAGTGCACGACTGCTATAGCATGTATCGTTTTTCCTAATGAAACCGTGCAAATACTTCCACTGTTTTTAAAAATAATTGAATTATAAATGCAATGGAACATAAAGTACTTAGTAAAAATCAAAATCGAATACAACAGAAGTCTATATTTCTCTTCAGTCTTCATACAATTTACGATAACGAAATAAAATAAAACAAAAAAACAAACTTTATAAAACTTGTAAAAAAAAACCTAAGTTCTTTCAATAAAATTAATAAAAATACAATATCACATGCTTAGTGAAAATTATAAGGAACAATAGATATAAGTATTATATACTTCTTCATAAAATTTATAATAAGAAAAAATACAATATAAGCCTATACTCTATCACATACTTAGTGAAAATTATAAGGAACAACATAAATATATACTTCTTCATAAAACTTAAAATAACAAAATAAAATAAAACAATACAAACTTTGTAAAAATTAGTAATAAACACATAACAAAACCCATACAATTATATGGATTGTGAGTAAAACATAAATATTAAATTGGTTTTATTTATATGATTATTACTCAAGTTTATGATACATTGAAAAACAAATTCCTGGACATAATGGCGGTTGCTCAGGACACATTTTGCACCTCCATGAGGTCTGTTTAACTTTTTTTTGCTTTGTGCACTGTCTACATCGCAGGAAATATCCACTTCTTTTCCAACCTAAAACAATAATTTTACAACATTTTATATTAAAATATTTTTTATATTGTTATACCTGGAGGATGTGGAATTTTTTCTTGCATGTGTCCTAAAATTGGCGATGTTGGTCTTGGTAAATTATTCATATTTCTATGAATATTTTTATTTTTAATTAGTTGGTTTCCATGAATAATGTTCTCTGGTAAATATATTAGTTTTTAAATTATGGCTTCACGAAAATCAATAAAACGGTAGTTGCTAGTTGACAGGGATTTTTTATACAAATAGTATGCATTCCATACAGAAATATCCAGAAAGTGGAAGATAACTTTTTTATACCACCTAATAGTTTTTCTTGGTGAAGAATAGTAACTTATCATTTGGTCGCTTCGATCAATCCCTGACATGTTTAAGTTGTACTCAGCAATGTGCTTGGGCTTCATTTTTTGTTGTCCATATTTATTTTTGACTGAAACCATCTCAGGTTTGTGTCCAGTTGTAATTGATAGCACTTCCCGTTTATCCCTCCAGCGACTGACATAAATTGGGCCCTTTTTAGCAAAAACATGTTGACCAAATTTCAATTTCAAAGTTTTTGTTGTAATTGATTTTGGATTTTTCTTTCTATTACTTCTTAATGTGCCTGTTGTATGTGTTTTCTTCTTATACAAAATATTTGACAAATCCACTGAGTTATAAAAATTGTCCATGTATAAATGGTGACCCTTATTTAGATATGGTTTCATCAATCTGATGACTAGATCATTTATTTTTGAACCATTTGACACCTGATCAGTCTTTCCTTTATAAATTTCAGTATTCAGTACATAACCGTCAGGTGTACATAACTCAAAAAACTTAATTCCATATTTGTTTTTTTTATTTTTTATATATTGTCTGAATAATAGTCGCCCTCTCCAAAGCAACATGGACTCATCCAAAGATAGAGCCTCATAAGGGCTGAAATTAGATTGAAATTTGTTTTTTAGTATGTCAACTAATGTTGAAACTTTATGTAATCTATCACAAGGATTTATAGAAATACCTTCGGAGCTATTAAAACATCTAAGAATTTTTTCAAATTTTCTACCAGACATAGTATAATTAAAAATGGGATGGTAATACATTGGGTTATTGCTAAATGCTTTTCGTAATATTGGGATTTTCAACTGACTCTTGAGTAAACATAATCCAATAAATTTTTCTAAGTCTTCTCGAGTAATTTTTGTAATATTTTTAGCTCTACTACCTTTTGTATGAGGACGAGTTAAAGTGCCAATTTTTTTTGCATAGTTATTAGTGCATGTAAGTAATAAGTTGAATACTTCCTCATCCCAAAATTTAAAAAAAACATCAATAGCTGAAGTCTCATTGTTTATTTCAAATTTTGTTCCAGCTGTACTAACATCAAATTCAAAATCTTGTATATTACCAAATTTTTCATCTTCCCAATCACTTTCATCCTCTTCTGTATCAGTGTTAGAATCAGAACTTACCACACTATCACTGTCAATTTCATTATCATTATTATTTATGTTATTTGCAGCAACTGCAATATCCGGACTAGTATAACTTATATTTGAGCTTGACAGTGTTGTAGAATGATCAGCATCACTGTCAGTTATGTACGAATTACCATCACTTTGATGAGAATCTTCTGCATATGATTCGCCAGATGTTGAAAAATTATCTAAAATATAACAATAACCACATAATACCTATGGTTAGTTTTAATTTATATATCCCTAATACCAAAAATATTAAGCGACTTACCATTTTCCACGTCATCTAACATTTCCAGTATTCGGCTATCTTCATCCATTATAATAATATATTAATAAAATACGTTTAAATATAAATCTTAAATAAAAAAGTAAAATGTTTTAGTAGTAATGTTTTTAAAATTTTGTTGCTTTTCGTTTGTGGATAATAATCATAATGATAATTGATAACAAAATACGTTGTATTATGAATTTGGCGGGTTTGCCCGATAAGCGCACGTGTGATAAAGATATTATGGTATACCACCAAAGAGGTTGTATAGTTGTACATCACATAAAGTTTCATTTTTGACCCTAAATCAACATTTACAATAACAAATGCTATAGCAGTCATGCACCGGCAATACCAAAACACATAGAATGCTATAGCATGGCGTGTCCATCAACGTGTTAAAAATACTACTTCTAATTCACTGCAGATATTCTTTAATTCAGTTTGATTTTTAGGCAAGGCATTATACAAAACATAAAGTGAATCTAAAAATTGTTTAAAATGATTTGTGGCCACTATATCTTTAAGGGAATCATTTACCGCTAGTTCCAGTCGATGATTCATGCAGTGCCAACTAAATATAAGTGGATATTTATCTTTAAGTCGCTTAGCAACATCATTCTTTTTTCCTAATAAGACACTAGCACCATCACTAACAAATGAAATCCAATGCTGTTTTAAATAGTTTTCATTGAGTCCAGAACTGTGAAGACATTCAAGTAATTGTTCAACAATATTTTCAGCAGTTTGGTTTTTTAACTCAACCAAATCTAGAAAAATAAAAATTGGATCTGTATTTGATATAGAGACTTTTAAATAAATAACCATCCCACACAAAGAACTAACTGTAGTTGATTCATCAATTAAATTGAGCATTTTGCATTATTTTCAATAATATTTTCAATTAATTTTTCTTTCATTTTTTTAGAAATATGCTGAATTATATTAGTAGATGAGTACCTTGAATGAAGTGTACATCCAAGTTTAACACCATTAAGCATTTGTAATTCTATAAGCTTAAAGTGGTCATCAAACGGACGGTTATACTTTGCTAAGTAATAAGCGGTACGAAAAATATTACATGTTGATTTATTCACATCATTTATATTTTCCTCTAAAAGCTTAGGTAGGTTATTCGATTTTTTTTCATTAAGTATTAGGCATGCAGACTCGTGTGCAGTCGAAGAATAATGTTTTTTAAGTTTATTTCTTAAAATTGATAATCGAGTTTTTTGGTTTTCACTCATTCCTCCATCAATTTGGCACAGAACCCATTCTTTTGATATTTCAATTTTTAGAGGTGTTTTTAATGTACTCACTTCTTTACATATACTACATCCTATTTTACCATTAGCACATTCAAGCCCTTTGTACTTCTCTTTTTTTTCCATCCATTGTGCAGCAGACCACTCTGGCGGCCACAATTTATCTTGACATTCATTGGAATTTTCAACTTCTTTAACAGTAGATAAAGTAATCTTTGATCCATCTACAACAAGTTCTTTAACCTATACAAAATAATAAATATATAAACTAGAATCCTTATTTTAAAAGTATTTAAAATTATATAAAAGCACATTTAACCAGCATTATTTAAATATGAATAACATAATTGAGTTAAAAAAATAATAATGCATGATTCCACCTAGCATTTTTAAAGTGGAAATTATAGCTTTAGCAATTTAGCTAAAAAATTCAATACGACAATATACAACCTTTACTAGTTTTGGAATGTTAATATGTTATAAATTTATAATCACATAACATATAATAATGATAAATCAATTTTTAATTTTTTCAAAATTAAACATTAATTCATAAACGTTTAACTTTTTCAAAATTAAACATTGATTCAATAACCAATGTTTGGTCACCAAACTGCTTGAATTGGTATGTTACTCTGTATAAACAAATTATTTATATTATTATTTATTACCAAATAGGTAGTCCAAACACACATTTGTAAAACACAAAAGTATCTAACAAAATATATAAGTATTTTAATGTGAAATTAAATACCTTGTTACGATACTAGTGTATATGAATGTGAAGACGTATGTTTTACAGTATCATAAATCTTATTTATTATAATCAATTTAATTGGGTTTTACAAACAAAATGATTTTACAATGCTTTATTTTATTATATAAGTACCAAAAGTACTTATCTCAGTTATATAATAAGAATTAACAAAAAAAAAAAATGGGACATACATAAATAGCTGAGGGAAATAGAACTCACGTAGATGGCGTAGGTGCTGTGTAGATTCGTCTGTGTCTGCTAGTTCTGCTGTATCTGCTGTGTAATAACTATCTGTGAAAATTACTGTGAAATAAAATATAAAGATAACGCACTGTGTTACTGGCAACGGGAGGGCGACTGCTGGCTGGCGTTCACAAATCGATGTATTATCAAATTACTTCGATTCGTCGTCGCCGCTCGGAATCGATTTCTTAGGCTTATATGCGATCCGTATATAACGGCTGTTTAGACCGTCCAGTATCGATATAAGTTAAGAAAATTGGGAAGGTTGTAATGTGCTCGAGAGTTTAATCCGTGAATAACGGCTGTGAAAACCGTCCGGTATTAAACTCCGTCGCGTACAACGGGAACAGGTGTTGTTGACGACCAGCTAGGCGGTCCCCTATATCTCCTTCTGTGTCGATCGGTCACGGGGAGATGACGATTTCTGTGGTACTGTATTTTCTGCTTTTTTCTTTCAATACTTGGGATCTGATGTTCTGATTTTTGAATTGACAGTGTTTATATTGTGGAATTAGTCGTGTGCCAAGCTTAATTAGCATAATTTAATATTAACTTGGCAAAGGATGATATCGGTGGCCGAGAGATTAATTATTGATCGCCGTAGCACGCGCTCTGTATATTGTGCTGGTGACGGTTGTTCAGGTTTTCATACGTGCGCGCGCCACGAGAGGGCGGTAGACATGGCTGGTAACGTGTGTCTCGTTACAACCTGATCCTGATGTGACTGTAATTTTTCAAGATTAGCATCACTAATGTTTGTTTCCATCAACTCTGTACTTACCTACAACAGTTTAATAGTTTTCTAATAATTTTTCCAGCTATTTAATAATGTTTTAAAAATGTGGCTTAATACTTACATTTTCATTTTTTGATTTTTTGTTGAAAAATGCTAATAAGTTGCTTTGGGACCTTTTTTTGTCTGCCATAATGTACAGAAGAGATAATACTTACCTATTTTAAATATGAAGACGGTAGAAAATATAATTAGCAAACCAGTTATTGAAACTATTGAACTAAACTATAAATTACAATTATAGACGGACGTTATTGTGATTTACACAGTTAAAGTAAATATTCTTACTCTATGGTAAATACTAAATACCACAGAATATAATATTATTCGCTAAGTAATACACGATTACTAATATAAACAAGTTTTATTACAATATAAACATAATACAATAATAAACAAGTTATTTTCTACCAATTCTGACTGATTTTTGATAGACATATGTGAAAAACTCTTTTGTTTTTGAAGCCGCTTTCGATACAATAATATAATATTCTTAATATAATAAATAATAATATTCTTATAATCGGCAGTCCCTCAAGTCATATATTATACACAGACAGTCCGTGATTATATATTATCATATATTACAATAATATCAGCTGTGACCATAACATTGATGATAGTGTTGTATACCTACATAGCCGTGATTATAATTAATATAAATATAATATGAACTATCGTTTGATATCATCGAGATGTACTCACTGCAAAACAGGTTTATCGCGCGCACAATATACTTCCTATGATTTCTGTACAAGGAAAAACGAGCCACCGGCGTCGCCTTGCAATTAATAATATTTTTTACACATTATGTTTGATTAATTTTGAAGGTATACGTGGGTATACGCGAGTATACCTGGTATATCTAGTAATTTTACAGGGTATACGCTAAATCAGTAAACTAGAGGTAGGGTATACGCCGTATACCCGCGTATACCCTCCAATACACCACTGAGTATAAGATAAATCATAATAAATGACACTTGAAATTTAAAATTATACCTGTTAAGCAATATTGTTGCACTGTAAAAAATATTTTTTTTTTAGTATAAGACTTGGACAATATGAAAATCAAATGTGAATTTAACTAAAAAGTTTTATTTAAGCATGAATACTTTAGATTGTATGTATATTTGTCATGCTAAGAGTCAAAAATGATTGGTCGAGAGAGATTGGAATAAGAATAACAAAGGCTGAAAGAGCAGCATTCGCACTAAGTAAGTTTCTGAAATCCAAATTTTTCTCAGAGAAAACAAAGACAAGGTTGTACACGACTATAATAAGGCCCACGTTAACCTATGGATGCGAAGCCTGGACAACCACTAGTACTACAGAAAGGAGACTAAGGACGTTTGAAAATAAAATATGGAGAGTAATTTGTGGTCCTGTCTAAGTTCGAATTTGAAAAAATTTAAATATTTAAATGATGAATTACAATTTTAATTTTATTTGATTTTGTTGTTATTAAAAAATATTATTCGTGGATACCTAAAACTTATCATACTTATTATTATATTTTGAACACACAAAAATAATTTCATTTTTCAAAAGCAATGTTGTTGGACATAAATACTTTAACAGCAATATCATAAAATATACCTACGTAGTATTCGGTAGTAATAAAATAGGCTGACAGCCTATATATTTTATTTTTTGAATACAATAATGAGTTTGTATCATTTAATTCTAATTTAACACGTTTAATAACGTGATCTCGACAACTACAACTTTACTGTACAACAGAATTAGAGGTATCCACTTAGCCACTATTTCGTCTTTTATCTAGTTTCAACTAGATATAGGTATCTATATTTAGATGCTAAATCATAAACTATATAATTTATTATTATAATTAACTTAACATTTAAGTTATTTTTAAAAATACAAGATTATAAGAACAAATTGATATTTTACAATAAAATAATATGTAGGTATGCAATTTATTTCATGCTACTATCATTACCATAAAACTATTTTTGTAACATATTAAAAAGTACAAATAACATATTTACATACAATTTGTATTTTTAAGGAAGTTATAATATAATATTATGAGTAGGTACATTGTAAATCTTACGATTATTTGTGATAATCAAATAGGTATACACTATAATCATTGATTAAAAACCAATACAGTACCTATAAAATGTATATGTATTATAGTATGTCGTATACGCCGATTACTCGGACGTATACCAAAATAAAGTTAAACACAAAATAACGCAAAATACTTTATTTGAAGTTTGAACACGACGTCCGGTGGTGATCGAGTCACACGATCACCACCACTGACTCCCTTTGCTGTCTTAGCCATCTCACTTATATATTACACTTACAATCGAATTACTATCGATTGTTCTACATTTTTCTATTACTACGTTAAATTTACAATTATAGATACTATGATTATTGTGTAATTGTTATTTTAACCCGATTAGTAAATTATTAAACAAATTTATTTACATTTCTTATTATTATATCTTGCTTACTATGCTAACTGTAATATAAAGTTTACTGGCACCGAATTGCACAATTGTTATTTTAACCTATTTGTGTGAATAATTAAATATTGCTTAACTTATTGAATTTTACTGTTTTACTTATTATCTATAGTTTTTCTTAACTTATTTCTTACGTACTAACATCTCTTATACATATAATACATCATATCATTCATACATATAATACAACAAGTATAAGCAGTGTATTTAATCAATGGTGTTATAATGTTTACGATAGCCATACGACAAAAAAGTAAAAATGAAACTAATAACAAAATAATTTTAGTTCAAATTAATATTTTTAAATATTAAAATGTACATTATATTTAACCCGTCGGCTAACTTATAATATTATTAGTTAATACTAATTAATAATTATACTTAACATTATTATACATACCTTTGGAGTCATTATATTTCATAAAATATATACGAGTTACTAGTTAAAATAACTATATTCTTCAAATACAAAATATTATATGGTCTTCATTCGAAAAGTGTTAACAGAATGATATTCCGTAAATATGTAAAATAAGAATGGATAACAGAAGATAAGGAATTATTGGTTATAAATAGATATCAGTGTAGTAAATCGCCATTGCAACAATGCACACAACAGCGTTAATTGTTATGACGCGTTCAGATACGTTCGCTCGCCGCCACATATTGTTAGTTCATGCAGCCTTTCTATATATAACTATTATATTATAATTTTGAGTTGTTTTGAGTTTTTTTTTTTATTTTATCTTTAAACTATTAAAATTTTAATCATATTATCATCGGATATTCCATGTATAAAGTATTGATGTTATATGATTAAAACTTGTAACAAGGGTAACTGAATAGATACAAATTATTGCGTATCCACAAGAGAGCTTTCGTGAATTAGAAAATAATATTACACATACCTAAAACGTGAGACTCAACAACCAATTATTAAAATATTCAAGTATTTTTTATTTCAATAGTTAAATACAGATGTGGAGTCAGGAATTTATACAAACATAAAAAAAAAAATACGAAAATAAATTAGATAAACATTTGCAAATTATTGAAATGGATACATTAATATTTAATACTAAAAATGACAAATAGAAATATATTTTAATTCAATGGTTCTGATATTTATCATAAAAAATTTAAATATTAATTATTTAAGTATTAAGGAATATACTAATTTACATTTTAAAGAGTTAACTTATATTAATAAAAAGTTGTAAGGTAAATAAAAATGTCAGTCAATATTTATTAACAACCTATACTTGTAAATTTGAAACTTTGCAGCTCATCTTACTTTGGATATTTTATAAATATATTGTAGTTTCTGAGGGAAGCAATACAAAAAAAATATATAATAAATATAATAAGCGATGGGCTGGTTCTTAAAAAATGATCGGTTCCGATTCTTGTCAGGTTCCAAAATGTCCCCCTTCGGTTTTCGATACCAGTTCTTCTTTAAAAAAATCTTAAGATTAAGAATATTAATTAATTTATAAGTTTAATGTTTAATACTAGAATATGTATATACTAATGAGAAATAATATATTATTATTATTAACATTATATTTATATCATCTTATCACAGTATCACCAAACGGTATAAACTAAGAAAATATAAGAACCGCAAACGATTAAAACCAAAAACTTTGAAAGCTCGCCGTGGTCAAGGAACTTACTTGCAAATTCTCAAATTGGGCTTGCAAACTCTTGCTAACTAAGATAAATGTTTTAAAACAGGTTTGGAGTTTCTGGGTTGACAATGCAGGGCTGGGTGAAGTTGGCCCTGCAATATCTTTACCTCCGATAACAGCCATAATTCACACTTGCAAATTCTAAATACAGCCTTGCAAATTCTTGCAAACTACTTGCTAACTCTGAGAATAATTTTTAAAATATTTTAACAATGTTGAAGGGCTAACTTCACGGACATGTTTTTAAGACATAATATAAACGACAATAATATGTAATAGGTTCAATGTACATAATACAATATAATATAATATGTATATATTTATTTTGTGTTTTTAGGCAGTATAATTAAGTGAAAGACAACTAGGTGCCACTAGGTAATCATAACAATATTGTGATTCTCGTAAATTGTTTTTTTTTTTTTTTTTATAAGAAATATTCCTTAATAATATTAGCACCTAATACGAAATTTAGGTATACCTAAGATTTAGTGAACACTGATATAAAATATAAATAGTTTGTAGTCCCACATTATTATTTAATATTTCAACACAATCTTTAATATTGGTACGTGAATAATAATAATTGTGGTCTGTGCCAATGTAAGTAAATGTAAACAAAATAAATGTTTCCAATGTCAATTATCGAAAAATATTAAGAACAAAATTACTTATTGCTATGTTACCAACAAATAATAAAATCTGGTTTTTATTTATGTCATATAATGTTTCACAGTTAAACATTACAAAATATTAAAAACAATTGAAACCTAGACTGTGCGTAATCAGGGGGTATTTGGGTGTCATGTTCATGGTGTCCCCCATGAGTTTTTTTTTTGCTGGTACGACAACTGGCACACCTTACTTAACACTTAAAAAGAATTATTTTTGGGTACTTGTTACTCATGTACAAAAATGTTATCTTTCCATAGTCCATACTTACGCCACCGAACCTAAAAATACCTAGTCTTGAAAAACATACTTTTAAAAAGAATTCAATAACGGAATTAGGTATACAGATACTGAATTAGAAATAATATTTAAAAAAGTTAATTAGTAAGTAATTTTATAGGTACATTCAAAATTTGTATATACATTATACAAACCAATAGAACTGAGTTTATTTTATCAATTTCAAAATTCTCCTACAATTTAAAATATAACATAGCTAAACGAAATAAAAAAAAGGATTTTTAAATAAAAATTTGATTTTAAATATGAATACTCTAAGAACTTGAAAGCTCATACCTGACATATTAACCAGAACCTATACCAGCTCGTATCTGAGGGCAAATGCCCTCGAAAAATCTCGCAAATCAAAACGAAGCTTTTTGCACCGATTTGGTCGAAATCGGGTGAAGTGAGTGGGTCAACTTCAGAACTTTGAAAGCTCGTCACTGAGCTTTGGGCCACTCGCAAATTCGGCAAATGCCCTCGCAAATTCTCGCAAATCAAAACGAAGCTTTTTGCTCCGATTAGGTCGAAATCGGGTGAAGTGGGTGGGGTACATGAATTTGGCCCACCTCGACATTGGAATGGGTAAAAGTGACTCGCAAATTCTTAAAGTATACTCTCAAATTCTCGCAAAAGTTTAGTACTATTTTTAGGTTGATACTAATATGTAGGTGGGCCAAGTTCATGCACGTGAACGCAATTCCTGTGCCAAGATATCTATAAAATAAATAATGGAATATCGTTGGACTTGAATTTATAGTAAGGGCTATGAATTTGTAGGAAAGTACATTTTTTGATGATTGTGAAACGTAGCTTTATACGTACATAGTTTGAATTATATAACAACAAATCCACTAATAAAACTTTTATAAATATAAAAACCATTTTAAGTACATTTTATACTATAATTTTTGGCATTTTAAAAGCATATTTATTGCAGTTTTTTAAGAGATTTTAGAGCATTAAATTCACAGACCTATTTAAAATTATATATAATCTAAATTTTTTTTTATAAGCGTTTATAGTTCAAATTTTAATGATATATATCAAAATCGCAAAAATTTGCAAGTAATTTTGTAGTTGAAAAATCATAAATTTTTTTTGTGTTTATATCTAAGGTTAGTTTTCCTTAAGTTTTCCTTCAAGTAGAAAACTCTAGACATCATTATAAGAAAAATTTTAAGTACGTTTGAATTTTAAATTTTTAAGAAATTGCGTAACGATAACGATCCCCAAACGATGTTAAATATTTGTTATTAATCATGTTATTATTCAAAAAGTATAAATAGTAGATACTTGAAAATTTTACTAGTTATTTAGATTGGCATTTTTTTTACATAATTTTATTTTCAAAATATTTCCCTTATTTTAATGTTATATTTTGTAGGCATTTGGAATATTCGTTTTGGTTAAGTTTTTTTTTATAAATATCGATAACAGCACACACAAAAAAAATAAATAAATAAAAAAACACCTCGTTGTAAAATCAATACCTTTATCACTCCGTTCAAAATCTTAAATACTGTTCGTTTATTTGTAGCCAATGAAGAAAAAAAAAAGGTGGCGAAATTTAAGAGATCAGTTTAAAAAAGAACTAAAAAAAGTAAAAAAACCGAAATCAGGATCGTCTCAAAATATGGCTTAGAAAAATACCACGGGAAATTGTCTTATTTTATGTCTATGCAATTTTTGAAAGACATAGAGACACCTAGAAATACGTCGGGTACATTTTCTAATGATGATGACGACTATGATAATGTCGTAGGGCGTTCATACGAACATAAATCAGATTCTAATAGAGGCCCAGAAGATGAGGAAGATATTACACATAGTTTTGAAGGTATGGATTCATTAGTACCTCAGAATGACGCACAAACACAATTGACGAGAAATAATTCTCCAATTGCCGAGTTAAACAGCTCAAAGAATGTAAAAACAAGTGGACAAAAAAAAAAAATGAAAAAAAGGAGGATGAAATAAGTTTCGAACAACAATTACTGCAACTCGAAAAAACAAAAATTGAAGCTTTTATTGACTCATCACGGAATTCAGTAAAAGACAACGAGAACGTGTATTTTTTTAAATCGATTCACCCTTATTTCGGTAACATGACTCCATTACAAAAATGAAGAGTAAGAACACAAATTCAAGAGGTTATCATGAGATAACTGTCTGTACCATCATCTCAACCTATTTAACTTATCCTTATCAATATCCAATATCTGTACAACCCATGCAATCATCATGTAGTAAACCCAAAGCTAGAATATTAAGTTACAAATATAATTTAAAATAGTAAATTATACATGAAGTATGGTAAGAACATATCGTTTTTTTTTATTTATTTTGCTCTGGCGTCCTACACTCGTTTGCATAATGACCCATGCGTTCGCATCGGAAACATTTAATTGCACTTTTATCGATATTAGCCCGCTCACCGAGTTTTTTTAAATTTCCTTTATAATTACTGCGTGTATTATTACGAAAATCACTTTTATTAACCTTAAATCTATTTGTCTGCGTCGGAGTTTTAAACAAAAGTGCCTCTTGTTCTATTGCTAATAGTACGGCCTCTTCGAAACTGTCGACGTTACGCGCTAGTAATATTAATTCGATAGAACTCAGAACAGCAGCTATAAAAACACTTAATGCGTGTTCTTGTATGGATTGCGTGTGAATTTTAGCTTCCGTCGGATTTTTACCTCTTGTCATCGCTTGCGTTAATTCATGATACGCTTTCTCTACGCGCTGCGCGAACCTTTTTACTGACTCCCCCGAACTTAATTTCATAGAATTTAGTTGCAAACGTAAGTGACTTAGCGAAAGTGATTTACTAAATATAGTCCTGAGGTGACTTTTCAACTCTTCCCATGTTTTAATGTCCCGGTACCTAATCGCGTCAAAAGCTTTGCCCTTAAGCCCTGTAAGTACTGCTTCCAAAATATCTGCTTTCCCAGATGGCAAAAAAACATTTACAGAATATTGTATGAATATTTCTAGACAAATGTTTTTATTATCAGAACATTGATACATGGTTGTCAGAAAATTTTTAAATATTGTCACAATATTATTAGTACACTTTTTGGCAGAAGATCAAACATTGCTTGAATATTTCACTCATATATTGTCACAATATAGTTGAGTATTTATTTCTAAAATATTAACATAACAATATTGTACAAATATTTTACTCATATATTGCCACAATATAAATGAGTTTTTATTTCTAAAATATTAACATAACAATATTGTACCATCATTCTATTAAGAAATTGTCAAAATATTTCACCAACATGTTGTAACAATATATAATGTTTTTATTTTTACAATATTATCATAAGAATATTGTACAAACGTTCTATACAAATAACAATGTCCAATTATTTCACCTTTACTTTATAACGATCATTTCAATATTAATTGTAAATGGTCCTTACAAATCTTGATTAAATATTATTCACCTAAACATATCACTATAATTAAGTCTTATTTATTGATTTTCATTGATTCCAAAATTATACTGCATATTAAATAAATAAATAAATAAATTATAAACACATTTTTTCCAATAAACTTTTTATTAATTTTAAAATAACATTAAAAGAGATGAAAATTGAACATTTTAAACTTAATTTTATAAATGATGATTGTCACTAGTGGAACTAATAATATTTTTAGCAGCTTGTTTTTTTATGCGAGATGGAGCTTGAGCTAACCAAAGTTCAATTGGTTTTTTAATTTCTTTTAGTGGGGTATCCCGGAATTTTTTCATCTTGTTTATAGACTCTGTCAACATAATTACAAGATATAATTAAAGCTTATTGTTTACTATATTATTAAAGTGTAAAAAAAGGATTTTAAAAATGACTTACCAAATATTAAACTACAACATTGCAAAGTGGAAAACTGATGTTTTCCTTAAATCCTATGTAGGAGTATTTAGAAAGAAACTTATCAGAAAATAACTTTTGCATGATTTTCCTAATTGTTTCCGATAGAGAATCTCCAACCAGTCGATTTAATGAGACAATCTGAAACATTGGTTCAATACCAGTTATTATAATACAAATAATTTACAATTCAGTTACTGTAAATAAATGTACACACAACTTGATTTTTATAAGATTTATCTGTAGTCAGCTTATCTTCCATTATTTCCAGCTCATTATCATTTTCAATGCAGATAATCTCGTGAAATACATCTGAATCTCAGTTGACGAGTGATGGGTAGATGGATTTGATAATTTTTCAAAGTAGGTTTCTAATAGTTCACGAAAAGAATCTTGTCTTTTTTGAATGGACTCAATTTCATACTTGATATTGGTTAGGCTTCTAGTTACAAATTTTTGAATGCTAAAGTACAATAAACATTTTAATGTAATTATATAGGTAATAATGTATAATTATATATATATATATATTATGTACCTCACATAGTCATTTTATTTATAGCTTGTTACTCATATTTTTTTTTTTTTTGTAACTGGTATTTCTTATATTGCAAATATTTATTTATTTTGTTTAGAAATATAAACACTTCATACAATACCTACAATTATTTTTGATAATGATCTATGTAGTTACATATCAGAAAAAACGTTAAAATTAATTTACCTTTATCACTCTCGAGTTCAGTAGGAGATAATATTGATGATTTGCATGTAGATATTTTATTTATTGGTACTATAGGTGTTGATGATTGGTCAATTGAATTAGTGGAAATGTTATGATGAAATATTTTCAATTTTTTATTGGCAGTTCCAGATATTTCAAAAGTTTCTTCAGTGGATGTTTTTTTGGTTGTTTGAATAGCGGAGTTTCAACGTTTAGTTTTGATTTTAATGTGTTATTGTTAAATAAACAGCTATCTTCATCAGAACTTGCAGAACTGGATTCATTTCTTACCATATTGTACGATTTATCTTTATCAGAATCATCATCATTGACATGAAATAATGTAGAGTCTTCGGAATCTGTAAAATATGTTATAGGTAGGTTAAGAGAAAGTAATGAATAAATATTATTATATTGAGTAGAGTACAATTTTAAAACTTTTATGAAATAATTAAGATATGTAGAACAAATAATCAATACCTATTATCTGTATAATATTTTCATAAATCTTGAATAACTTATTAATTTTAACTATTATGTATACTGTATTAGGTAATAGCTATGATTATTATACATATAAATACTTAAGTATACAATTTGAAATTATACAATTAATAAAATTATAAAACAAATAACTATGAGTACCTACCATTTTTATTTTTAATGAAACCCATGTATGAAATAGCTGACATATAAAGTTCATATAAAAATAACAATAATAATAACAATTAATGAATATAAATGTTTAATATTACCTTCAGAAATATGGCCAGGAGGACTTGGAATACTAACAGGTTCATTTTTTTTAAAAATTGATCTAGGTTTTCGACTCCTTTTAAGCTTGTGTTTACATCAAAATTTTCATTGGATGATATCCCAGAATTATCTTGAGCAATTGATCGTGCTTCTAAAAGATTAGCTATAAAAAACATACAGTTGAAGATTATTAGTTAATATAGTAGTTATACTTACTATCTATAACATAATATATATATATATATATAGTAACTTAATTTTACAAATTATATATAATTACATAATGAAAATATAAATCATTACCTATATCTGTGTGTAGAATCTTCGATTTAAAATATGTAAATTCCAATTCATTTGGATTTACACGACGCTCAATATATTTTTGGATAGACTTATTTGGCCATGCACAATAACCATCACGATACCAAAACTTAGGCACAGCTGCTACTGTATTGTCCCCAGTAAAACATACTACAATCCACATATTTCTAAGATAAAAGTAAAATACAATTTTTTTACAAACTTAAACATAAGCATTGTACATGAACATAAAAATATAATAACAAAGATAAATATGTATGAATAATTAAAATAAAAAATAGTTACAAGACATACTTAGTTTTAAAAAAATTAAATAATTATAAATATACAATACACCACACAACATAAAAAAAAATACTCATTTCAATATTGGCAGAGCCAACAATTTACCATCCATATTAAAAATCATAATTTTTTTTTTAATATCTGATACATGCCATTTCTTAGAGTTTTCAGATAAATTGTTAACAACATATATATCTAGTTTGGAAGATTTTATTGGTTTTTCAAACATATCACTTTTGTTATTAAACGATTTCCCAACAATAACTGATGAATTCGATAATATGTCAATAATTTGTACGATTTCACCTTCACTTGTCAATATAAAACAATCTGGTTTCTTAACTGTGAATGTATTATTACCATGATTTCCAAATTTTATTTTGTCATTAATATAGATCTCATCATAGCGTTTAATTATTTGCTGTAATGGTTTATCATGTTTCGAATCATTCGTTTTAAAACCTTCATATAGTCTCGAAAGGAAAACAGCTACAGTTATCGAGAGGTCCATATTTGACATAATCATCAACTAAATTTAGTAAGCTATGTACATTATGCGATACAAAGTAGGAACCATACATTTTTCAAATGTTTTCACAAAATAATCCAAGAGTTTGGCGGCATAACCTACATATCTAGAATGATCAGTGCTCAAGAGAATTCTCATTGCTATATTTAGTGTCATAAAATGTTGATAGCATTCATCAGATAAGATATCTTTAAAAACTACTGGTCCTGTGTATAGAAGAAATTGTCTAAGTTCTGTTGCCTTATATCTAGGATATTCCTCAATTCCTCTTGGTTTGAGAACAAAATCATTTGTTATACAGTTATGAGTTTTATTTAGGGAAGAAGATAATTGTTTGACTTTGAAACTTGATAGACGTACATTTGGCGGACCATTGGTCATCCAAAGATTGATTAATTTTTTCATGACACCCAAACAAGCTAAGTGCATGTAGTCAAGCGAAAATAAGTCTGTTACATTTATATTTGGTATTAACACGATAGATGAAATTATAGGTGAAATATGGTGCCCTTCATCATTCATTGACACATAATCCTCATGAGTTCTTTTTTTATGGCCAATGGCATTATATGGAAAGCAAACTCTCTTGTTTATATATTCGCCTTCATGTATACATCTAGTACATGAAAAAAATCCTGCGTGTCCTTTTACACGTAATAAAAAGCTTTTTGCTGGTACATCACAGCACATAACTTCAAGAGTTACCTTTTTTATCTTGTTGTTAATATTAATACCATTACTAGTTAATTCTAGGGCTTCAGCAATGAAATCATAAAGAAAATCATTACTGTCTTGAGGCTTTTGATATCCGTAATATATTCCTATAGGAAATACAAAGCTACGGTAAGGCATAATATAAGCTAAAATTGGCCATAATTGACCAGAACTACTTTTGCTAATTGGCAATCCATCTACTCCAACAGCAATTTTAATGTGATCGCTTAATGGTAATATCAATGAATATTTTAAAATACCTTTTTTAAGACCAAAATGATGATAATTGCCTGGTTTCACTTCTCTAATATTTACAACTTTTGATGATCCACTTTTCAAAAGTGTACGGCAATCTTTTGGTAAAAATGTTAAAGGTGTTTCAAATTTTAAAATCTTCAGTAGTTTGTTCCCAGTATTTTGAGGAACATTACAATTAACTGCCCATTGACCTAAAGATAGCTTAATATTTTCTTCCATACTTATTTCTTCATTACTATTTATGTGTGTGTTGCTATTTACATCTATCGAATCGATCGGGTTATTATTGATTACATCACATGACAACTCAGGTGATAACAAATGTAATTGTGTATGGAAAGTATTTAATGAACTGTCAGCATTTTCTACATTAATTTGATGAAGTGAATTAAGGTTTTGACGAGAGTTTTGATCATCAAGAGGTATTTCAGTAGAAATTGGGTTTATCATACAGTAAATATCAGGTTCTGTTTCCAAATTATCATCAGACCAATCACCTAATAATTTAATTTCATTTTGAATTTTTCTTCGTTTGGTTCTATAATTACTGGATGTTTTTTTCATATTATTCATACTGTAATATATATTATGTTTGCTGTTATTAATATGGATAAAAGTAAAATTGGACACATAGTCTAAATAACACAGGTATAATAATTAATCTTAAATGCATAGGTAAAGAACCACTTGTCTTATATTATCACTATCTATTAATATATTTATACAAAGTACCTATTCAAAAAGTTTGAAAATGCTAAAAGGGAATACTACACCCGCATGTGTTATCTGTCTTTAAAATATACAAGTTACTAAATTTGCATTCAATAGAACCAATTTAGTATTGTCAGCTTTAATATTAGAGTAAAGTTACCTATTATTAATTATCACCATATATATAAAGATTATAGTATTATCTAAGGCATTGCATGGACCTTTAATGATATTTTAATTTTAAATTAAAATGAGTTATAACAAAGTACAATATTAAAACTTTAAAATACTCAATTCAAAATGAAAATATCAATATAAGCCCATGATATGTTCTAGAAAATGATCAGTACCTATGAGTCCAATGACCATTTCAAAAGTTTTTATATCATTGTATATCCCTAATAACATAGGTAAAATTAAGTATAAATGTAATATTATGTTTATTTTTAATATTTATATTAAGAGGACGCTACACTTCCGTAAATTTTGTATTAAAAACCGTTTTGCGCGGATAAGAACCACTGAGTCTGGAATCCGAGTAGAGACACCAAATTTGTATACAATATAAAAGATAATATTTTCTGTGTCGTAGCGTTTTTATTTATTTGATATCATTAATAAGAAAAAAGTTATTATGGTTAAAAAAATCTGATATTTTTACGTTTTATAAACTTAAATAACTTTTGATATATTGGTCTTATCGAAAAAATAAAAACGCTACGACACAGTTAAAATTCTCCTCTATTGATGGTAAAAAATTGGTTTCTTAGTTATAACTGTACCCATCTCGGTTCTTTTCCGCGCAAGACAGTTTTTATGTAAAAATTTAAATTGTATTAAATATTTTTGGCTGTAAAGTGCTGCCACCTACGAACGGTTGTTGCGTAAGCGAATATGATTTCTCCCACTCGGACGCGCACGCCACTGCCCAACTTAATAATATGTTCTCGGAATGACGGCGACGCGAATACGCGATTTCATATAATATATAAAAATAACAATAATAATAGTTATTATATGATTTTTAAAATTAAATATACCAAGTACTAAGACAAGTACTAACAACGTTATCGACTTACACAATGGGGTCTGGGTGAATGACCACGGTTGTCTGGTTGTCTACAAGCGATCATATTATTTATAAAATTATGATTATTGATGCCTTGACGGCGTATGATTTAAAATTAATTTCTATAATATAAATATAGAAAAACACATTAGTCTGGAATAATGAATAAAAGGTTTACAAATGAATAAGTTGATAATATAATGTCAGTTGGTAGATGGATGTGTCAAATGAACATTTTACCTATTACCTAAGACAGTCCTACGTAATAAATACTCGATATTAACACATGGGTTATTACTTATTATTATAGTGATCTTGAGTAATTTATTAATTTTGAGTGTTTTTATATTTTCATATGTGAAATTTTTTTTTGTACTTTTTTACATTTACTATTGTAAATATCTAATACAATATGTCACCAAAAAAGGTACGAGCAAAAAATAAACCTATTGGGAAGAAAGCTTTACGCCAACGTATGAAAAATGTACAGTTAAAAATGTAAGTCAACAATTTTGATTTTTTAGTTAAGTTTGTTTACTCCATTTTAAAATATAGAAATAACACTATTATATTTAATTTTTTAGAAAACAATCGACGAATGCAGATGTTAAAAAAACTGAACAAATTGAAAGTAATAGTACGGAAACAGAAGATTTAATTTCTAATGACATGTTAGTTTGTAGGTACGTGGAAATTTAAGATATTTGTAAAAATGTTCAAGTAAAATGTAATAAAATGTATTTAGCTAAATAATAATTGTTTGGGAGTATAAAAGATCAAAAGCTTAAAAAACGATGTAAAAATGTTTACTGAATAATTTTTGTTATTTTTAGTGAATCAGTAGAAAGAATTACTAGTACTCCAAAAGTTACAATCGGGTCAATTTTATCAAGTACAGAAAAAGAGTCTAGTTCGTCATTTGGCACATCTTTATCTATGGATTCGATTATTGATCATGAGCTGTGTATAACATCAGATGAATCAATTAATACAATAGTTTCAGAGTATATTATACATTTAAATACGCCTGTCGCCTATATACTAATTAATTTTTAATAATTTTGATTATAATAATTTAATAAATCAAAAAAAATATTTTTAGAAAACTAGAAGGAAGGAGAATTGTCGATATTTTATATTTTATGAGTCAAATCCAAAAAAAAACATGATATTGGTTTCGGTTGCTCCTTTATAGATATGGAGTATCAGTCTGAAATTATAAAAGGATTTCAATCTGTTTTTTATTTTAAATGTAAAGTTTGTAATATTGTAGAGAAACTTTACACTGAAAATATTGAAAAAACCGACATAGTAACAACCAACAATGCTGCTGTCAATGCGTGTCAAGCTATAGGTAATAGGTTTGTTTTTATATAAGTTATAAGTATATAAATACATAATACATTATTAGACTACAGATTGTATGCATTTTTATATCTATGCAAACGCATAAATACATAGAATAGAGTAATATTTCATGGAGTTTTCAGTTGTGCTTATAAATTACACATATAATATAATTTGTGGTATATGTACTTACCTACATATAATATGTATATTAGATTTTCAAAATATTTTGACTTTTTTTGAGCTATTTATAGACCATAGAAATTTTCAATTTTTCTGAAAAAATGTTTTGAAGTGTCGGTATAATTTTTTTGGCCCTATCAAAATACTTGAAAATTTAATTCAAAGTTCCTCATAAGTTATTCTGATAGTGATTAAAAAATTATAAGAATACAAAGGCACAATTTTTTTTATTAGTATTTTAAGTTCAAACATTGACAAAAATTCGTCAAATTCCTGAATATTTGCAAATTATTTTGTAAGTATAATTCATAAAAATGTTTGTATAAGTAGCTAAGAGTTGAAAATTTAATACAAGATGTATAACTATCATTGGATTCAAATTTAACACTCCTATAATACCTATATAATAATGATCCACAAGGCACCTAATGTACAGCAGAGCGGTACCCACTAGCCCGCTTTTTTTTTTTAATATTAATATTTTATTATTTCTAGGTATTGGACATACACAATTGTCGGAATTTTTTTCATTTCTTGAAATACCATCATTATCATGTAGTAGTTTTATAAAAATACAGTCTACTTTAGCCAAAGTTATTTCGGATAGTGCATGGGAAGAGATGAGAAAAGCCGGCGAGGAAGAAAAAGAACTTGCTTTGAAATGTGGTTATGTCGACACTGATGGTATTCCGATGTGTACGGTAGTGGCCGATGGACAATGGTCCAAAAGAAGTTACAAAACGAATTATAATGCGTCATCTGGAGTAGTAAGTTTAATTGCTATATTCTAAACACAAATAATCATAATTAAAGATTACTGAATCTGTTTGTTTGAAGCTTAAAATTTAATTAATTTTTTTTACAACATATCGTATTCAACATTACATATTGTTTTTATGAGGTATACTCATCAGTAACAAACATAATATATTTATAGGCAACAATAATTGGATATAGAACAAAAAAGGTTCTGTTTATTGGCATTCGTAACAAATACTGTGTTATATGTCAAAGATCAAATATTAAAAAAGAAATTGTACCAGAACACCAATGCTTTTTGAACTGGAAAAAAGCATCAACAAGTATGGAAGCAGATGGTGTTATAGAGGGATTTTCGAAAAGTGTAGAATTACATGGACTAAAATTTAATAAACTTATTGGTAAACGAATAATTATAATTTATTAGAATGATTAATTTTACTATGATATTTTTTTTTAAAACCTTAATATATCAAGAATACGAATATTATATTATATTATTATTGTATATTTATATTATTTATAGGAGATGGGGACAGCAGCGTTATGAAACGACTTCAAGAAGTACAACCATATGGACCAAACTTTTTTATCGAAAAAATTGAATGTAAAAATCACTTGCTTAGAAATTACGCTACTAAACTTAATACATTGGCCAAAGTTACAAAATATCCGCTTCGTATTCGAAAATTTATTATTACAAATATAATTCGATTTCGTTCTGATATTACAAAATCTGTAAAGCATTGGATAGAAGATGATAAACTAACGAAGCTACAGAAAATAAAAGGTACCTATAGGACATGGTTATATAAATTTTACTTTTAATAATATTTTAAAGTTTTAAACAGTTCATTTTATAAAATTTAAAAATTTTTATTTCAGAAATTCAAAAGGATTTAGCCAATGCTCCATTTCACCGGTTGGGCCAACATGTAAATTGCGCCAGTTATTTTTGCCAACCGGGTTAAAAAAAAAACGAACTAAATCTAGTTCCAGAGGCCATAAGTAGTGGGATGATGTCAGAAATTCAAAATTGTGTATCGCGTTTAATTAGTAAATCATCCAGTTTATTAGAAAACAAAACTAATAATATATGCGAACAGTTTAACTCTGTAATAAATAAACATATTGGTGGCAAACGAATAAACTTTTCTAGTCGGGGAAACTATAACACTAGAATAGAAGCAGCGGTTGTGGCATTTAATACAAAAGAATTCTTACGGAAAATCCACAAAAAAATTACTAATAATCACAGTCCAGGTAATGAAATATAAATAAAAATATAGGTATACTTTATTGAATTAATTAAAACCGTATAAAAAAGTTTTCAAAGGCGTCGGGAATATACGCAATGACATTTTAAAAATATTTTGATTTGTTTTGAACTTATTACGAACATTTGCAGTTTACAATTTTTTTTAGTTTTTTTTTCTATAAAAGTCAATAAAATTGTATTCGTTATGTCAAAAAGCTTAAAAAATTAATACTGTAATATTGTTACAATGATATTTGAAAAATATAGGTTTAATTTAAAATTTTTAATATAGGAAAATTTGGGAAAAAATATTTGAATAATCATAATCGAAAACTTTCTAACACCGCGAGAAGACGACAACTATTTCCAGAACGCAGAAATTATTTACATAGTTCAGGTAATGGACCTGATGAAGATTATGGATTGGCGGAACCTTTGGTTAATGATATGTTACCAGAAATTTTTTTAGAAAAACAAAAAAAATTTCTTGTGTCATTAGAAACTGCTAACAAAACTGACATCGAGTTTAATACGAGGGAACAGAGCGATAGTCAAACGTAGGATCCGACTTACTGCTTCTCGTTTTGGTCAAATATGCAAAATGAGAAGTACTACCAGTTGTAAAAATACCATTTATGATTTGTTATATGCATGTGAAGCGCAGGCGAAGTCTTTACAATATGGACGAGACATGGAGGCAATAGCTCGTACAGAATTGAAAAAAAATATTAATAAAAAAATTGAAACATGCGGTTTACTGATAGATCCAATAATCCCATATTTAGCTGCGAGTCCAGGTAACTAATATTTCATCATTCCATTGACTTAGATAGTTAGATGTAACAAAGTATTAAGTATTTACTATTTATAGAAGTTATTAGTTAATATTTGCAATCAATGTTTAGATGGTCTGGTAGAAGATAATGCCATTGTGGAAATCAAATGTCCATTTGCTGCCAAGAGTACTTTAAATGCAATAGATGCCGTGCAAAATAAACTTGTACGTATATTATATATTTTTAATATTTAACATTTAATGTTTTAATGTATAAACCTAATGAAATACAATTAATTGTATTTTATTTTAAATGTACAGCTACAGTATTGTAAAATAATCGATGGATCAATTAAGCTAAAATTAGACCATGCATACTACTTCCAAATAATGGGCCAATTGCATATATCCCGAAGACAAATGTGCTACTTTGTGATATACACTTCGAATTGGATGAATATTGAAATAATTGAATATGACAATTCATTTTGGGAAAATAAAATGGTCAACAAATTAAAAACGTTTGTTATTTTATTTCATACTATAATTTAATTTTTAATTCATATTTTTTTTTTTTTTTTTTTTTAGTACCTACCTACTGAAATTATTTTTTTATTTCAGATTTTATGTAGAATGTTTACTCCCCAAGATTGTCGATCCATTATATCCTAAACGTATGCTCAAAGCAGATATAAGAGAATCGGATAGAATAAAAAATAGTATTATTTCAAACGAAAAAAAGTCGGCAAGTGGGTACCGCTCTGCTGTACATTAGGGGGTGGGGTAGACCTCGGACTAGGGTAGATTAAATTTGAATGCAATGATAAGTATCATTGTATACGAAAAACGATTCTGAACGGAGATGATTTGTCAGTCTATAATATATATAATTAAATATTGTCATATATTCTATTTTGAAACAAATATTCCGATTTCATAAAAATTTAAAACTCAAACGCTCAAAACATTTTTCCTATAATGACTCTTAAAATTTTCTCTATAGCTTTTTGAAGCAAAACTTATGGAAAATCTTGTATTAAATTTTCTACTCTTAGCTACCTATACAAACAATTTTATGAATTTTGAACTACAAAATAATTTGCAAATATTCATGATTTTGACGAATTTTCGTCAAAATTTGAACTTCAAATGCTAATAAAAAAAAATTGTGCCTATGTATTCTTATAATTTTTTAATCACTATAATAATAACTTATGAGGATTTTTGTATTAAATTTTCAAGTATTTTGATAGGGCCAAAAAGATTTTATCGACACATAAAAAAACAATTTTCAGAAAAATTGAAAATTTCAGTTGTCTATAAGTAGCTCAAAAAAGTCAAAATATTTTGAAAATTAAATCACGTAAAGAAAACGCGAATCTTAATAACTGGTAAAATTTTCAAGTATCTACGACTTATACTTTTTGAATAATAACAAATATTTAAAATCGTTTGAGGATAAATCGTTATCGTTACGCTATTTCGTTAAAATTTAAAATTCAAACGCACTTAAAATTTTCCTATAATGATGCTTCGAGTTTTCTCTATAGATACTTGAAGGTAAACTTATGGAAAACTTAGTGTTGTATTTTTAATCCTTAGTTATAAACACAAAAAATTTTATGATTTTTCAACTTCAAATAATTTGCAAATATTCATAATTTTGACGAATTTCGTCAAATTTGAACTTCAAATGCTAATAAAAAAAAATTGTGCCTATGTATTCTTATAATTTTTAATCACTATAAGAATAATATATGAGGAACTTTGTATAAAATTTTCAAGTATTTTGATAGGGCCAAAAAAATTTTATCGACCCTTCAAAAAAATTTTCAGAAAAATTGAAAATTTCAGTTGTCTATAAATAGCTCAAAAAAACTCAAAATATTTTGAAAATTAATCAAGTAAATAAAATGCCAATCTAAATAACTGGTAAAATTTTCAAGTATCTACGACTTATACTTTTTGAATTATAACAAATATCAAAAATCGTTTGAGGCTAAACCGTTATTTAACGCGGTTTTGTAAAAATTTAAATTTCAAACACTCATAAAAATTTTTTGTCTGAATCCGGTAGAGTTTTTTTTACAGATATTTGAAGAAAAATGTATGGAGAACCTTGTACCAAATTTTCAAAACTTAGTTATAAAAGAAAAAAATTTTATGATTTTTCAACTTCAAAATTACTTGCAAATTTTCGCGTTTTCGACAGATTTCGTAAAAATTTGAACTATAAACTCTTATAAAAAAAAATTGTGACTAACGATTTTTAATTTTTTTTAGCTACAATAAAAACAACTCATAAGGAACCTTGTATTAAATTTTCAAAACTTTTTGGTCATCCAAAAATTTTTTATCGACACTTTAAAAAAAATTTCTCAAAAAAATCGAAAATTTCAGTGGTCTATAAATAACTCAAAAAAAGTCAAAATTTTTGAAAATTTAACTATATACAGATACCACTGACATTAACATTTGGTGAAAATTTCAAGTATTTTCAGTGATTAGTTTTTGAATTACAACCATAAAAAAAAATCGATTTGGTCGGTCGAAAACTGGTTTTGCGTAAAAATTGCCGTTTTTCCGTCATTTTTTTTTGTTTTTCTCGATTTTTTTGAAAACTGTTGGAAAATGTTAACTTTTTACCTCTATAATGCACCAAGGATATTCACTTTTACATCGGAAACCACCCCCATTGTTTGAAATTGGAGCATTATTCGACTAGTTATGCTGTACACAGACACAAAAAAAAAAAAAAAAACAAAAAAAAAAAAAAAAAAAACAAAAAAAAAAAACATACATCATTGTAAAATCAATACATTCTTCACTCCGTTCAGAATCTAAAATATTGTTGTATAAATATTTTGAAAATGTTTTAGCAATAAATTATAGGAAAACATTGTTGGGAAAACATTATGATAACATTTCTAAAATATTAAAATTTAAATGTTTGAAGGAAAAACCTTGATCAAATATTTTCAAAATATTAATATATTACAATTGCTATGTGGGTTCATAACATCGGGTACTTTAGAAAAAACGAATTCGCATCTAGAAATAAAAGACGCTAAATCTGTTTCACTACCTCTTGCAAACTCGGGAATGAATCTTAAAGCTGTTACAAGGTCTAATTGATTCGCCATTGTATAGAAATTTTCTATGGTGATATCCCTTATAGTTTGATTTAAATCAATTAAGTTAAGCGTTCCGTTTAGATTAGTATCGTCTATTGTACTATCGTTATTCACTGAATCTATTGTTTCGGTTAAACCTGAATCATCGTCAGTTTCCTCCACAACTTTGTCTTTAGCTGCCTGACTTCTCGTAATCATTTACTTTAATTACTACTTTTTTAAACCGGACAAATTTGACATAACATATTCTAATATTAATAACTTACAAATTATTGTTCATTCTGTCGGCTGTTGAACTCGATGCGTCCTTGAATCCCTAGATTCTGTTTGGAAATTTCCTTCTCCGTGGACTGCACCTACTGGACAAGCTCTGCTGGCTTGTGTTGTGTTCCGTGTACAACTGCCCCTTGAACTGACCGTTTAGGCTGGATTGCTCTGTTGGAACCAAATTGTTGTCACACTTTGGCGTGATCCCTTGATTGGCTTTGAACGTGGTTCGTCGGTGGGTCTCAAATTACTTATGTATTGAAAAATCAATTTTTATTTCATTCGATATAAGTGACCCCACACCTGACACCAAATTTGTGTAGTGATCGCCGTGCAGGACACGTTGAACACAATTACAATTAATTATTCAAACGACGTAGCACGTTTGTCGTCAGTCTTGAGATGTTGAGTTGAGAAGGATAGGTAATAGTTGAACACTTCACACGTATTATTATGACATAAAGTAAAACAATTTATTGTTTAAGTAAAAAAACAATTATTTTATAAAATAAACTGTCATAAGCGTGTTACGCCGATGAACAGTGCTGACTATCTTCTAAATGCTAGGAAGTGCTCTACCCGTATTTATACAGGTTCTACTAATGACGTATAGTGGTGTAATATTAAAATATTCTAATTTTACTCCCTAGTTCTGTTGAATTGCATTAATATGCAATTTAGGTAAAAACAACTTGTTGTTTTCACCTTTTTGCACCGATTTGGTCGAAATCGGGTGAAGTGGGTGGGTCAACTTCAGAACTTTGAAAGCTCGTCTCTGAGCTTTGGGCCACTCGCAAATTCGGCAAATGCCCTAGCAAATTCTCGCAAATCAAAACGAAGCTTTTTGCACTGATTTGGTCGAAATCGGGTGAAGTGGGTGGGGTACATGAATTTGGCATACCTCGACATTGGAATAGGTAAAAGTGACTCGCAAATTCTAAAAGTATACTCGCAAATTCTCGCAAATTACTCGCAAAAGTTTAGTACCATTTTTAGATTGATATTAATATGTCGGTGGGCCAAGTTCATGTACGTATTGCAATCAGACAAATTGCGATTAGTTTCAGAGTATCAAAAACTAGTGTTAGTTCTATTGTTATTGAAGTTTGTCAGGCAATTTGGACTACACTGCATGACGTACATAAGCCATAAGCGAAAACCAACAATTAAAGAATTTGAAAATACGCATTTTACAATAAGTGGAACTTTCCAAACTGTATAGATAGCATTTATGGAAAGCATATACGAGTTAAATGTCCAAATAACTCTGGCAGTATGTATTATAATTATAAAAAAAAAATTTCAATCGTTCTATTGGCTATTGTTGATGCAAACTACCGATTTGTGTTGATTGATATCGGAGCATATGGTAAGGACAGTGATAATGGTGTTTTACATAATTCAAAAATATACCATCGTATTAAAAAAAGAACATTAAAAGTGCCTAACGCAAAAATAATTCCGAATACAACAAATATGGCACCTTTTGTATTTATTGGTGATGAAGCTTTTCCTTTGAGAGAACATTTGTTAAGACCCTTTCCGAAAAAACAATTAAGTGACGAGAACAAATCGTATAATAATTCTTATTACACCACCAATCACCATATGTTCGAATATTAATATGTATAAATATTTAATATTTAAACTTTTACGTATTCTATTTTCACAATGTGCTTATTTTAACGCAAATTAGTTGATATTGCACTAAATACAAATAATACCTACAATCAACATTCTAAAATGTAAGTTAATTAAATAAATTTTAATATTTAATAATAATTGGTTTTAATTATTTTTTCAATATATCAATTTTAATATTTTACATCAGTCTCGTGCGGACAGCCAAAACGTACGGTCACGTAATTATCGTTTAATTATCATGTTAAAATTAATCACCTTAATTCTACTGGATTTTTTCGGTTAAACAACCACTCGTCTCAGTTTTTAATACTGTATTAGGACCCTGTGCCTAAGAGCGGCTACAAGCCTTAGAGGGGAAAAAATAAAAATAAAAACTACGTAAGTACATACAAATACGCTTAGTGTATGATACATATTTATACACAACTTATCTCTTCTCCAAGGCATCGCCGCGCGGTGACCTTTGGACCGTCGATTACACTGACCTAACGACAATTTTCGGATCGATAATGAATAACCAAACTGCCTGAAATAGTTATCGCAACAAAAATACACTATTTAAAAACATGCCTAATCAAAACTCGTCTCAAACTATTTCCAAACAAAAACAAAGAGTAGGATCAGTTGACTCTGCAAATAAATCACATGATACTCACATACAGAGTGTATCAAATGACGTATTTAATTCTTCCGAGTCAGCGGATGAAAACAATGATCAATTCATATTAAAAAAAAACAAAAAACAGTCGAAGCGAAATCTTTCATCGACAGACACTCCCAATCCCAAACCTAAAAAAGTCAAACCATTATTTATAACGGTAAACAGATTTGCTCCGCTCTCAAACGAAGATACCGTGATGGGGAATACCGAAGACGACCACATCTCTCATGACAATTTAACTCCTTCCGATGATCAAATTTATAAAAGAAAACTTCCGCCCCCAATTTATGTCCGTGGTATCCTAGACTTTGTTAAAGTTCGCAATGAACTAATTAAACTAATCGGTACCGACACATTTACTTGCAAATCATCTACAAACGACTTAAAAATCCAAACATCAGACTCTAAGTATTACCGTGAAGTAATACATTTTCTAAAAGATAGTGAACTCAATATCACACGTACTAACCTCAGGAGGAAAAGGCTTTCCGTGTAGTGGTCCGAAACCTTCACCCGTCTACTCCAACAGTTGAAGTAGGAATAGCAATCGAAAAAATCGGTTTCTCCGTCAGGCAAGTTTCCAACGTTCTTCAAAAAACCACCAAAAATAAATTACCTATGTTCTTCGTCGACCTGGAGCTAGCCGAAATCAATAAAGATATTTTTGGAGTAACATCATTACTCCACACAAAAATAAAAATTGAGGAACCACACAAGCGGAAAGATGTCATCCAGTGTCTCAACTGTCAAGAATATGGACACACAAGGAAATACTGCTCATACTCTCCAAGATTCGTCCGCTGCGGAGGTCACCATCCTTCCTCCAGTTGCAGCAAATCAAAAGAATCACCTGCTAAATGTGCCCTATGTGAGGGCGAACATCCAGCGAACTACAAGGGATGCCGCATCTACAAGGACCTCCAACGCTTCCGCAAGCCAAATTCATACAATCACGTCATTCAAAACAACGTCACTAAAGGTCGTAACAATATAAATATTAGTAATTGTAAAGTCACCCAGCAGCAAACACCCGATATAAACCCTTCCCCTCGTACCTATGCCCACGCAGCATCAGGTCACATTCCCAATACAGAAACCAATGATAACTCACTGTCAAATTTTCTAAGTGAATTTAAAGCTTTAATTAACCTGCTGTTATCTCGCTCAAAATGTCAAATAATTCATTTCCCTCCCAGTCCCTAGCCATCCTACTTTGGAATGCCAACGGGCTTCCCAAACACAAAAATGAACTAATTACATTATTAAACGAAAAAAGAATAGATATAGCACTAATTTCGGAAACACATTTAACGTCCAACTCAAAATGTTCTTTTCCTGGTTACAGCACCCTCTTTCCACATGCCATCCCGACAATACCGTTCACGGTGGTGCAACCATCATTATCAGATCATCACTACAATTTACTGCGGCACCCTCAGTTAATAATGACTTTTTACAAGCAGCGATAGTAAATATTAACTTGAACCATGTGCCAATCACCGTTGCAGCAGCATACTGTCCCCCCAAACATAAAATTACGCCTCAACAATTTGATTCTTTATTCAACTCACTTGGTCATTATTTCATTGTAGGTGGCGATCTAAACGCCAAAAACCAAACTTGGGGCTGCCACTCAACAAATCCAAAAGGACGCTCCTTATCCCAATCAGTTACCAACAACTATCTTACTATCCTTAATCCTCCAAACCCGACCTACTGGCCTACCTCTATCAGTAAGCGTCCGGATATACTCGATATTTTCGTAACCAAAATTCCAACTAACCTAAAACATCTAATAAAAAATTTATTAGAACCAAGCTCAGATCATACTCCAGTCTTTCTTTCCATAGACGGCCATCCTTCTTCCAAGCCAAACAAAGCATGCCTTACAAACAGTTCTACAAATTGGACCAAATTTCGCGAAATAATAAATTCAAAAATAAACCTCAATACTAGATCAAAGACTCCAAACGATATTGAGGATTCAGTCCAAAATTTCACCGAATTCATACAAATAGCTGCTTGGAATTCTTCTACCTTCCAAAGTTGTCAAGTAAATTCTTTTTCAATTCCTACTTATGTTAGGGAGCTAATTACTTAAAAACGCCGCGCTCGAGCACAGATCGTTAACGACAAAAATATAATTCCTCATACCCAATTCGGTTTTCGCAACAAACACTCCACCATACATCAAATTCATCGCCTAACCGACGCCATTGCTTACTCCTTCGAAAATAAACTTTACTGCTCCGCAGTCCTGCTTGACGTTGCTCAAGCCTTCGACAAAGTCTGGCACACCGGACTTCTGTTTAAACTAAAACAAATTCTTCCTCCTCCCTACTTCTTATTTTTCAAATCTTATCTGGAAAATCGTCATTTTGTGACTAAAGTAGGCTATGAGTTCTCAAACCTAGCACCCATCCTGGCTGGTGTACCCCAAGGTGCCATTTCATCTCCAATTCTCTACAACATATACGCAGCTGACCAGCCCACTTCTCCTTATACTTCAGTAGCTGAATTTGCCGATGATAAAATCATCTTTACTTCTAATGTAAGTCCTATTGTTGCCTACCAAAATCTGCAAAATCATCTAAATGATATGGAAGTATGGTATTCAAACTGGAAAATAAAAACAAATAATGAAAAGTCTTCACATATAACCTTTACCCTCAGACAAGGCGTAGTCCCCTCGGTCTCCCTTGCAAACAAAATTATACCATCAGTTACCAATGTCAAATACCTAGGTCTACTCCTAGATAAACGCTTAACTTGGGCCGAGCATATTAAACAAAAACGCCTCCTGCTTAACTCCAGACGAAAAAGTCTGTACCCTCTAATAGGTAAACAGTCCAAGCTAAATCTTAAAAATAAACTGTTGCTTTACAAAACTCTTCTGAAGCCCATTTGGACTTATGCTATCCAACTGTGGGGTGCTGCAAAAAAATCAAATATTTACAAAATAATTGTGTTTAATTGTGTTTTATTTTTATTTTTATATAATCACCGTATTGTTAGGCGTTTACCTATTTATTGTTATAATTCATGTTCATTACTACTAATTGTGTTGTACTATTGGGCTCTTATAGCCCGTTCACATTTAAATAAATAAATAAATAAAAATGCAAACGTTTCAATTAATATCACTTCGTATAATTACCAACGCTCCCTTCTATGTTACAAACCACACTCTACATTCAGACCTCGGACTAACAACTGTAGACGACGTGGCCACATCCTCCTATAAGCGCTACCGCTCTCGCCTTACCAACCATCCCAATCCGCTTATTCTCGCTCTCAACTTCGTAAACATACCTGGCAATCCACCGAGAAGATTAAAGAGGCGCTGGTGTCGCGATTTAATTAACTAGCATTTAAATAACTATATATTGTACGAAATATAATCTGAATTAAACCTTTTTATATCAAAGGCAAAATGTTTGATTTCGCAGATAAGATAAATACCTATTTGGTTTTTACTATGATGTGCTATTTTTAGAAGTATAATGTACTAAGTGTACTATTCAGCTGTATAATAGGTCTATCTGACAATTAGCAGCTTTCTGTGGTAGTAAGCTATACAATTGTTATAAGCTTTGCAGTGTTTTTTTGATTATTTTTTTTTTATTTGAATCATGCCTACTATTTATAACAAAAACGAGTATGCTGATATGTTGGCAGTCTTTAATGAAGTAGGAAGGAGTTCATTAAAAGCATCTCGTTTATACTTACTACGATATCCTCATTGAAGACAGCCATCAAGAGCTACTTATATGAACATAGACAAATGTTTACGCGAGAAAGGTAATATTAAGCATTTATTAATTTTTAAATGCTTGAGCATAAAATATATGTATAGGTATTTTATCATAAAAATTTAATCATGCTTAGTAGGAAATTGTACTAAGAATTATAAAAAGCTTTCAATTAGATTTTTATTTACTAACCAACCTAAATTTCATATTACATTTATTACCTACCAAAGTACGCTATCATATTAGTTAATACAAAAATAACAAAACAAAATTAAAAATTGTTTTAAAGTTAATATTCTTTAAAATAATTATATATAAATAATAACACATATTATACATTTTTATTTTTTATAAATTTTAGTTTTATTTATTTTAAGACGGTGTAGAGAAAAGTTATAATGACATAAAAACTTTGACTTCAGAAAATAAATAACAAAATATATCTAATAAAATATAACAAAATCCTTGCCTAAGAGTAGTATTGAAACAGTATTATAATTAAAACATTAATTTAATTTACACAGTAACACAATATACAATATCTCGTAAAAATAATATAAAAATTAACATTAAAAGTAATTATAAAATAATTAACAATATTACTACTTATCATATAGGTACTTTTCCGACCGGTGTAAAAAAAAGAAAATCTTGTTCTGCGTTGGATGAAAATCACCAAGTTAGTGTTTTAGCTGTGTTTGAACTTCAACCACATGCATCAATAAGAATGATAGCTCAGACAGATATTAGTTGTTCTTCGGTTTACCGTATCTTACATCAAAATTCTTACCACCCTTATAAGATCCATTATGTGCAGGGGTTAAAACCTACAGACCCAAATAGAAGATTAGATTTTATATCAATAATGTCAGTGTTGCATGAAGACGATAAAAACATTTTTTCAAAAATTTTGTGGACTGATGAAAGTTGTTTCAACAATAATGGCATTGTAAACCGTCACAATTCACATTATTGGAGTAAAAATAATCCACATTGGACACGTCAAACAAATGCAAAAATTAGATGGTCAATCAATGTTTGGTGTGGGATTTTTAATAATCAGTTAATCGGGCCATATTTTTACGACGGTACATTAACTGGCCTTCGGTACCTGAATTTTGCCTAATTTGATAGCTGATGTACCTGATGAAATTTGTGACAATATGTGGTTACAGCAGGATGGTGCTCCATCTCACAACTAAGTAAAGGATCATTTGAACCAGCAGTATCCGTCACAATGGCTTGATACAAATGGTCCAATCAACCCACACAGCAATTGGAAAATATTTATATTGCAGAAATATATTTTCTTTATGTTCTTGAAAATATGTTGGTCCAAAACATTTTGACAATATGTTTATATTATGAACAAAACTATATTTTAAAAATGAATGTTTAAAACATATTGTAGCAATATATATATTTAATGGACAAGAAAATATTTCAAGCAACATCAGATGAAAATATTAAGACAATGTAGATCTAAAGTTATTGATAACACATGTTCGGATAGGTATTCTGACAATATGTTCATATAATAGACTGGAAAATATTTTAAGCAACATCAAATAAAAATATAGATACAATGAATTCCTATAATATATATATTATATATATATATAGCTATTAAAGATGACATATTATATTCTAACAATATGTTTATTTAAAATACAAGAACATACTTAATGAACGCAGTGTAATATGAACACATATTTTAACTATTTGACCATAAAATAAACATATTATATAATATATATTAATTGAGTATTTTTATATACGTATATATTATAATTTATTTTTACACGTTTAACTTATTTTATAAGTTACTTATAAAATAAATAACAATAACTGTTATTGTATACCTATTTATATCATTTAGTCGCAGCATGCTTTAGTCGGGTCACCAATTTGTTTATTATAATAAATGTATAAAAATAAATGTTTCGGCTGACATTCAAGTTCAGTTCGGAAACCCCTGGTTGTTCGTTATCGTGCCACCGCCGCGGCTTGCTCAATTTATCTTGCAACAACTGTTGTACTTGTACAGAGTACAGACCGAGTGGTTTTATCCGGGGACAGTTTTTGGCTTTTTGCTATGTTGTACATTAACTGTAAGACAGAGACAATACATGCGGGTGTGGAGTCCTCTTTAAAATAAATGGGATTATGAAAATTATAATATACTGATATTAGTATAGTCGATGTAAAAATAATCATGATATTAAATAATTATTAGTATGTTCCTTTTCGTAAACACAACACACACCACCTTTAGTGGATGTCTTCATGCATGTATATCAATATATCATAATATATAACTAGCTGAATAACCCGGCTTTGCCCGTGTACAGTTTTTTGTGTTACCTACTAAAACTTTTATTTTATCATTTTTTATATTTATTACAGGCTGCTTTTAGATAATATGTTGATCCTGGGTTGCTCATGCGCCATGTATCGTAACAATCATAAGTTGGCAAAAAATATACATTATGGTGTTATAAAAAACCAAAAAAAAAATTATTTATATTGGGGTGCGTTTGCGAAGATGCATTTATATTCGAAAATAATAAGTGTAAAACACCTTGTCCTTGTGTATGCGTAAATGTATAGGATATTTTACGACTTCATGTTATTTTAATACATTTCAATATTTAGAAATTAGAATAAACCGTAGTTACTGTACATAAACTTTGTAAGTTTGCGTATACGAAGACGCGTTATTTAATAATAATAATATTTTTATTTCGTAATATGTGTCTCACCACGGATAGTCGAAAATAGTGTTTGTAATTTGAACTAAAATTGTATTATCGGTAGTACATGATGTTTCGATTATGTTATCAGTGGTACCTCGTTACTGTTGGTACGACGAAATCATTCCTTATAATTTGCTTAGGAATTATTTATAGCGGGTAAATTATGTTTTCTGTCGCTCATGTTTACGTAATACGTATTGGTATTATTATATTTATATATTGACGCGCGTTATAGTGAACACTGAACCGTCTTAACCGTGCGTCCATTTTGCGTCGCGCCGTCGCGTCTGTCGTCTACAATTTTATATCTTGCAGACTGCAGTTAATTTTTATTGTAATATCGTGTTTCGTGCACTGTGTTGTATTCGTTTAACGTTATAATATTATTAACATTATACATGACGTCTATGAAGTGATTTATGCGTATTATTTATACCATTTGGTGTTTTCTGTTTGGATGTGACACACTGACGCTTGAACTTATTCATTTTCAACTTTGATTATCGTAAGTATTTTAGCTTGTGCTTTTAATTTGTTTAAACATAAGGTCTACTAATACAAATACAATATTTAGTGAGTAATACTAATAGTGTTGTATATTTTGCAATTGTTAAGTTTATTACTTAATAACATACTAATTAGGTACCTATATTAAATTAATTATTTTACTTTCTCACTTTAATGTTTATGCTATCGTTTATAGGTAAGGTATTTTGTATAACCTATATTGTTTATTTAAAATTTTTATATTATTAATTTTTACTTATTTTCTTAATTTTAATATTCAGTGGTATGCTTATTTCTAAAACTGGTGAATTTAAATTACTTTTAATTATATAAAAAAGTTATATTTAGTTTTTATCAATGAAAGCATTAACTAATTAGGTAGGTACTACTTATTTTAATAAATATTATTTTGTTGCTATTTATTTATTGATATAATACCTATAGTGTATAATATTCTAGTGTATTTTAATTTATTTGAAATATACTTATAGGTACTCAAATATTTTTTTTAAAGCATGATCATTGTTACCTAGATTAAAATATTTAATTTAAGAAGGGGTGATGGGTCTTTAAAAAGAAATTACCTAAATTAACAAAAAGTTATTCAAAATACTTATTTACCTACTTTAATAATATTATTGCGTGAATATATTAACTAATTATATAAACATGGATTGTAGTCACCATGACCTTCCTATAAATTATAGACTAAAATACAACTGAAGTAGGTACCTACCTATTATTAAAAAAAATTTTGATTCATTGTTTAAAATAAAATGATTTATATAGGTTTTTTTCTAATGTTGTCGATTCTGTAGCAAAGTTGATTTGCATATTGTAATTCATAAAATATTTGCCTATTATACCTATGATAATAATACAAAATACCTACCATTTTTTTTTTTATTTAGATATATAGGTAGTTATAGTTTTGTAGAAAAACAATTAAATTAGTTATTGTGACCATATTATATCTTTCTTTTTAAGGTTCCGTAATAGGTATTTGTATATATTTTTGTACACCAGTACATAATGATTAGAAGCTACAGAACAAAACGTAGGAGAGTCCAACAGGAGCTTGAACTGTTGAACTCATTACCATCATCGAATAATGATAGTATTCCTATTATTACGAAGGTTCAGTCAACACCAGTGCAACTTGAATTGATTGAATCTGTCCCAAATTCATCACCCAAATTCCATGATATTAGTACAAGTAACAGTGTTGGTTGTAGTTTTGAAAATGAATCTGTTTCTAATATTGTTTATAATCATTCTGATGAAGAAATATTATTAAACAACCAATATGTTACTTACAAAACTTCTAATACTATCGATTATTCTAGAAACTGTTGTAATGTTAATAGTGAACTTTCCTTAAAATCATTGTTGTCATCCTGGATAGTTGATTATAATGTACCTCATACTACAGTTAATGCACTTTTGCATACTTTAAGAAGCCACCAATGCGTAGAATGTCTTAAAGCACTACCTCTTGATGCCAGAACATTACTTAATTTATCCTCATCTAAGATTTCTAGTATTAGAGTATTAGGATTAGGCAAATACCATAATTTTGGTTTAAAAGAAGGCATTCAACGACTCTCATTATACTTAGAGTTCGAAAACATTTTAAAAGTTGTTGTTGGAATAGACGGTCTGCCGTTAGCCAAAAGCAGTGGTAGCCAATTTTGGCCAATATTAGCATATATACAGCCCTATATTCAACATGTTTTTTTGGTTGGACTTTATCATGGACACGAGAAACCTTGTGATAGTAATGACTTTCTTAAAGATTTCATAGAAGAAGCAAGAGATGTTGTTATTAATGGTGTTGAAATAAATAATTCAATTAAAAAAGTGATAATTCATACGTTTTGTACAGATGCCCCTGCAAAATCATTTATTTTGAAAACTAAGGGTCATGCAGGATTTTATTCTTGTACAAGGTGTACCCAAGATGGAAAATATATCAAAAATCGAATGAGTTTTCCATTTAAAGAAGGTGGGTATAAAAAACGAACTCATGACGATTATATAAATATGACTCAAGAATTACATCATGTGTCTACTTTATCTGACCTAATCCATGTTCCTGGTGTTGACATGGTTAATTCTTTTTCCATGGATTATATGCATTTGGTATGTTTAGGGGTTGTGAGAAAATTAATTAACCTTTGGATACATGGACCTTTAAGAACTCGTTTACCCAATTGGAAAATTAAACAGATATCTTCTTCATTAATTCATCTTAAATTATTTATACCAAATGATTTTGCCAGAAAACCGAGAGAAATAGAGTTTATAGAGTTTATAATCGATGGAAGGCAACAGAGTTACGCCAATTTTTATTATATACTGGTCCAATTGTTTTGAAAAAAGTTATTTCTAAAAATGTATTCGACAACTTTATGGCTCTAAGTATTGCAATGACCTTATTATTAAGACCTGATAAAATGGATGATAAAATTATAAATTACGCTGAAAATCTGCTTATATATTTTGTTAAAACGTTTCAAAATATTTATGGTGATCATTTAGCCTCGCATAATATACATGGACTTCTACACATTTGTGACGATTATCGTCGGTTTGGTCCTCTTGATTTGTGTAGTTGTTTTCCCTTTGAGAATTTTATGAAGATTCTAAAATCCATGTTACGTAAACATGAAAAACCTTTAGAACAGGTCGTTAAAAGGCATGAAGAAAAATGTAAAAATGAAGTGATCAACACTGATTTTTTACAAGATATAATTTTGAGCAATGAGCATTGTGATGGACCATTAGTAGAAAATACTTGTGGTCCTCAATATTTAAGAGTTGAGATTAAAAATAAAATAAATATAAATACTAAAAAAACAGCCAATAAATATATTCTTACTTCACATGGAGAAATTGTACAAGTGGAAAATATTGCGTATTCTAGTCTTACTAAAGAACCAGTGATAATCGGATTTATGTTTAAAAATAAAGAACAATTGTATAATAAGCCAATACGACCATCAAAGTTAAATATATTTATATTAAATAACATATCCGACAACCTAATGCGGTGGAAATTATCTGATGTAACAAAAAAGATGATTGTTTTTAATTTTAATAATCAACTAATTTCTATTCCAATTTTACATTCATAAATATTGTTAATTTATTAAGTTAATCTTAAAAATTAAAATAATCTTAAGTTATATAATTATAATTTGTAATCTGAAATGTTAAAATTATTTTGTTATATGAATAGGTTCTTATTATACCTAAGTGTATTCACTATTAACATTTTTATTACTACCTACATACTACTGTAATATCAAGACCTATACTATATATACCCATACTATTTATTTTACTTATTTTATATCTTTAAATTTTGTTTATGTTGCAAGTTGCAACCATTTAAAGTATAATCTTATTTATCGATGTATAATTATTATAAACTGGCAATAAAGTGTTATTTACCTACCTATCTAAATTAAATTATATTTTTCTAATTACTCATATACAATAATTTTTTAATTATTATTAATATAAATTCCTAATTTCTATATCTTATAGCTTATAACTAAGTATGTGTACTATTTTCTCAGTCATAGTAATTATAAATTATTTATTTTAAATTAGCTCATAGATTTTTAGTTTATATTTCTAATAAGCTATAAATTATTATATATATCTGTGGTTTCAGAAGTCCTATAATGTGGTCAATTGTCAATTTTAAAAAAGATAATTCAGTTAGTGCAGTCCCAAGTCATTGGTGGAAAAATGGGAACTGTGCCTGGCCAAAACCTTCAGTTAAAAATGCATCTATGTTACTTCAAAAAAGAGCAATTCCGAATAAATTTGATTATGATTTTTTTAAAGCAAGAATAATCCATACTAAAAACCCTATCAGTGAGTGCATTTGACAATAATTTATTAATGTATGCTTAAACTATTATTGAAAATTTTAAATAAATTTATTAGTATGTATACAAATGTATATATAATATGTATGTATATGTTTTAATATTTAGAATCTTACATTGATGCCAAAGAAAGAGCAAAAAAAGCCCAATTCACATCGGACTTATCTTCAGCTGAAGAAAGTCAGACTAACAGCCGTTCTAACAAACACAGTCATAGATCTATTAGCCCTCCAGTTTTCTCAGGTATCTTAATATATTTATTTTTTATTGGTTTCTTATTTAACTCTTACATGTATCTATTCAAAGTTGTTTTTTAATAATGTGTTTAATATTTTTATACTTCTTAGATACTGATGATGAAAATAAAAATGAAAGTTTTGAAGAAAATCATTCTAATAGCCAACCAGAGTCAAGCAAAAGTAAAAAAAATAAACCTATCAAAATTATTAGTAGTCAAGTTTTATCAGGTACCTACCTCCGGGCTTGAATACATAATAATATTGTGTTACGATTTTTTTTATTTCAAAATATGTTAT